>NC_060139.1:283865625-284168656 GCF_021461385.2 Schistocerca piceifrons | reverse complement strand
TGAACGTACTGCAAAGTCATCTATCCAGGTTCGCACTGATGCTCGCAAAGTCGAGAATGGGTGTTTTAGCTATGGTACTGAAATTGAGGGAAACATGCTGTCACATCATTGGCCGGTATTGAAGTTACTGTAAAATTTCTAAAATTGTTCGCGCTATCAACTGTGTTGCTTAAAATTACAGTATATCGGCGGTGTCTTTTCCATCCCGTCCGTGCATTGTCGCGCTGTTGGTTATCACATAATGATTGACTGACAGCGCTTGTTTGAGTTGGGGAATGAGTTTTTTGTGTGGGTGAGAGCTTCTGGGGGTTGCTAGCAGCGAAACAGTGATCGCGTACATGGGTTATAAATGAGGGATCACTCGAAATGGAGATCTGAGTCATCATCTATTCCGTCACTGTGACATATGAGTTTGAATGTATTGATCGTCATTCACTTTCGGTCATCAGTTTGGAAACTCTCCGCAACGTAGCCAAACACTTCTAGTTTCGTAATGCTCTAACTCTCTTTTATTTAAAATCATCCACTGAGTGTCCCGTGTTATGGTAGATGCAGTAATAAAATGTTTTACACCGTGCGATGTCTAGTTTCCTGTGAGAGCTGTGTATCAGGGCGTCTTAAGGTTAGTTTAGAACACGAGACAGGCATCGAAGTCGTTGCAGAAAAACGAAATGTTTGGCGTTGTACAAAAGCGTGTTAGAAAACGGTGTTTGAGACAACTAAACGGGACCAGAGGTAACGTGTCATACGATAATTCGCCTAGAGTATAGATGATCAAATTTTAAAGTCACATCGGCGGTGTCTGTATATTTAATAGAATCGTGTCATATATACAGCGGCAGTAGCAGTAGCAGTTTGAGGTGAGAGCCGATGAGTAAGGGGTTATACCGCTAGGAATGCTTGGATGGCTGCACGCTACGCTATTGTGGGAAGTATTGTGAAATATGTTTCCCCTCGCTGGAGACCGACCCCAGCTATGCGTCATTGCGCCCGCATCAGTGCGTTGGTGACTTCTAAATCGTATGAGCTTTTATAGTTAGTAACTTTTATCTGTTGGGCTGATTGATTTGACTGGATGTGGATTTGTAGTACTTGTATATAGTTTGGGGACGTACCACATTGCGTGCATTTCCACCAAATGGTCAAAACACGGTCCTGTTTCGGAAATTCAGGTCGTTCTGTTTCTACAGAGGTTGCTGAAGGTGGTGGATATGTCGTTCTCCGACTTCTGGTCAGTACAGAATTAAATTGGACTGATCACATGCGTGAAGCTGTAGAAATGGGAGCAGTTGCACGATGTGTAGAGGGCGACTAAAACCACTTTGGGATTTTACTGTAGAAGCTAAGTTCGGGAAAGCTGACTCGTTTGGAGTTATGAGAGTGCCAGAAATATGACTGAGTAGTGGTTGTAATCCGATGCATGTATGTGCTAGAATGGTGGGAGGTGATTCCAAATGATTGACATCATTTCGAACATATAGCGTAACACTAGAGATCTGAGAAGCTAGTGTACATTATTCTTCTTATGATCTCAGTCAGCACAACATCTACTACTACTGTTTGTGTTCCTTCTCAATCAGTCATCACCTATACCTTCGTGGATATATAGCGGAACATCTGATATGATGTCGAGACAGAGTGCGTTACAAATACTAATGAATTGTCCAGTTGGGGGGGGGGGGGGGGGGTGAGGGAGTCGCAAATACCGCGTACATACAATGTTCCTTAGCCGAATCACTTTCAAAGTTCAGTGATTTTGTCCCTAGGCTGCATCGTTGGCTGATAATACGTACTCCTATGATCACTATCAAGGTATTTATCCAGAAAAAACGTCTCATTCAGAGGTAATGTCGTATCTCAATTCGTAAATCGGGTATAGTTTCTAACATGGATACTTGTGTGCACCTGTAGAACCAGGACTGATTGTGAGAGTAACATGCAATAGTTGCTGGGATCGGTTTTTTCTTTAACATCTCGCCGATTACGTGTCTCTTTCTAGGACACAGTGGTAGGACTCGCCATCGCTGATTTTCGATCAGTATTATTTGGTATGGTAGACAATCAGTTATTGATGAAGTAATATACTTACTAATATTGGAGGGTGCGTGATACGTTAGCATTTGAACATCAAGTTTATAAAGTATGTGTGTTTGTGGAACCGAGATGAATATGCCCTGTTGTAGAGAAGGTAAGGATTTGACTTGGAGTACTGTGATAGCAAAGGGGGATGGGGGGGGAGTATGTCCATTTGTAAGGAAGGTACAGCTATTTCCAGAGCCACTGCCGACAAGAGGGTGTATTTCCGATACTTCGCTCATTCTCGAATGCCGTTCAATTGAGAGCGCGATGGTAACATTTAATTCTAAGTATAATCATAAACATATATGCGACCAGTTTTCCGGTATGATTCCATGTATGCAAAGTCCGTGGTGGTAATGATTCACGGATGCAGCAGACGCTTATCCAAATGCAGGAATGTATATGAGTTAACTTTGCCCTTGTCTAGACGACCAGATAGCGAACTAATACTTATTATGTGTTGGGCGGCTTTCGTGATCAAGTGGAACTTTGAGAAGATGGTATTATTGCGATGGAGTGTTATTCCCTCCCACGTAAATTGTTCGGTTGACTGTTTGTGCACATTTCGGGCGTTTATTTAGTTGAGAAAAGATCTAATGTGGTGTGTAGGCGACACGTTTGCCTGTTCTCTAGACATGGGAAAGACCTTAATTGACTTGTAAACTATATGGATGATTTGGGATCTGTTAGATGATAGACTTCGGTATTCGAGAGTAGAAATTGTTTCTAGTTACTCAGTGGTCTAGAGCCCGCTCCACATAGATAAAGTTTCGGGATTATAGAGAAATCATTTCCAGTATATATCTTCGGAATTATGTTGGGTGAGCGAACGGGAGGTTTAATTGGACCACAGTACCCAGACCATTTCATGTAAACACAGCTCACATCATTGTAGAGATGACAGATTCCAGTTGTTACTGTGATGAAACATTCTATCGTTCCCAAGGCATCGCACAGGCCACTTCTGGTCCTTCTAGCGGCCTCAGCTAAGGCAGTATGAGCAGTGGCGTTCTGGCACAGCTGCAAGCGTTCTCCCCCGTACGAGAATGAATGAAGTGCTGCACACTCTGAGGGGAGGCACGGTGAACTGGATTGCTGATTATCCAAGACATGCAGGCTGAGCGGAACGCGCGGGGATCGATGCCGCGGCTCATCTGCATGCCCAGCCGAGGCGGACGCAGACGCCGACGCCGGCGACGCCGCCCCCGCAGCTGCCGCCGCCGCTGCTGCCACCCCCGCTGGCGCCGGCGCCGCCACGGCCCGCGCGCTCCGCCGCCGCCCACGCCGCCGCAGTGCGTGGGCGTCCCGCGGCGTCGCGACGCCCCACGCCACGCCGCCCTGTTGATCTGGGTCGATACGGCGGGCAGCGCGACGCGTAATGGAGGCGGCGTCGCTCGTGTCAGCCTGCGGTGCTGCAGGCCGCTGCGCGGAATACTGTACAGTGCACAGGGGCTGGCGGCGTCCCGACTCAGTACGTCCGTCCGGACGACCCAGCAGACATTTTTCCTTTTTATTCATCAGTCTTCTGGCTGGTCTGACGTGGCCCGCAACGAAATCCTCCCCTGTGCCAACCTCTTCATCTCAGAGTAGCACTTACACCCTGCGACCTCAATTATTTGTTGGATGTACTCCAATCTTTGTCTTCCTCTGTTTTCACTCTCTGTAGCACCTTCTAGTATCATGTGGGTTATTCCCTGATGTGTTAACCCTTTCGCTGCCACAGACGTCCTCTCTGCATTCCATGCTGAGGGTGTCTTTTGTTATTACTGTACTGCTTGCCAGATGGTTGTGCCCGTAATGAGTGACGGCTTTCCGGCCGATTTGAAATAATTATTGTCCAGTGTTTCATTATGAAGAACTGAATTTCTCCTCGTTATCCGTCATACTTACTGCTCTGCATCAAATTAAGTAAAACATCGCAAGAAATTTTAAAAAAGTTTGCGGAGGTAAAAGCGCATTGCTTAAACTTTGTGTATGGTTGATTTTAGCTCGTACATTGCTGGGAATGAAATGTAGTTAAGACATCGCAATTTTATTTAAAACTGAGAGCAGAACGGAATCTCATATTGTTCTCGAGCTATCGGGTTTTATGCACGAAGGGCGGTCGCGCCCGACGCTAGCACTCACGTCCTTGTGCATCGAAAAACATGTGCTCTCTACAATCGTCATACCTCATAAACGGTCCAAGATATTGAAGCGCGGTTTCTGCAAATGAGAGCATGCAATGATGCACTTATTTTGTATGATAAATACGCGAATATCATTTACTCACCGAGATACGGAATTAACTTGTTAGCAGCAATGAGACGTCAGCGGCTCAGGAGGCATACAGGGGTCTCTGGCACTGATGGGAAACCCATACGAAGCGAGTATGCACGTCCACAGCAGATGCAGAATGAGGTAGGACGTGTTCAAGAATAGGCATCCTGTCGCTCCTTCCTGTCTAGGTTTTCCATATTATTATGTTCCTTTCTTCCTCGATTATTAGGAGAACCTTATTTCCGTATCTTATTTGTCCATCTAATTTTCAACATTCTTCCCTACCACACCTCAGGCACTTCGATTCCCCTTTGTTGCGATTTTTCTCACAACCACGATTCACTGTCATACAATGCTGCCTTCCAAACGTGCCTTCTCAGAAATTTCTTCCTCAGATTAAGTCCTTCGTTTCATACTACTACACTTCCTTTGGCCAGGAAAGCCCTCTTTCCCAGTTTTAGTTTCCTTTTTATATCCTCTTCGTTTCGTCCCTGATGGGTTATTTCGCTTCCAACGTAGAAAAACTTCTTAACTATGTCTACTTCATGATCACAAATTTTTATATTAAGCTTCTCGCTGTTCTGATTTCTGCTACTTTTCATTACCTCAGTCTGTAAACCGAAGAAACCGTATTTTGTACTCACTAGACCATTCATTCCCTTCAACACTTTCCATAATTCTTCATTACCATCACTTCAAATGTTCAAATATGTGTGAAATCTTATGGGACTTAACTGCTAAGGTCATCAGTCCCTAAGCTTAAACACTACTTAACCTAAATTGTCCTAAGGACAAACACACACACCCATGCCAGAGGGAGGACTCGAACCTCCGCCGCGATCAGCCGCACGGTCCATGACTGCAGCGCCCCAGACCGCTCGGCTAATCCCGCGTGGCCATTACCATCACTGGAGACAGCAATTTCACCATCGAATTTTATCAGTGTTTTCCATTCGCGCTGAATTTTAATCCCACTCGTAAACCTTCCTTTTAGTTCCATCATCGCTTCTTCTGTGTCTCCCTGGTGCTTTTGTTTCCCTAAAGTCAAAGTCCACGTCGTCTAACAGCGCTACGTACTCATTTATTGAACTAATGCCTTCGGCAATCCGTAATACGAGAGGTATTGAACAAGTTGTTTGTTGTTGTGGTCTTCAGTCCAGAGACTACTCTATCCTGTGCAAGCCCCTTCATCTCCGAGTTAACTACTACAACCTACACCCTTCTAAATCTCCATACAGTATTCATCTCTTGGTCTCCCTCTACAATTATTACCCCCATGCTTCATGTCTCAAGATGTGTCCTATCAACCGCAACACATTTCATTATCGGCCACTTTCGCTTAAAAAAAAAATAATAAATGCAAAATTTGCTGTGGTACATCATAGTACATTTTCGTTCCGGCCACTGTAGATTCATGAAGTTCAGATAGATGGCAACGCTATAGGTAACCTGCAAAATGGTTTCTGCAACAGTGCTGCATTCCAAGCAGAGAGCTGTTACTAACTTCCTTTTGGCGGGAAACAAGACCGTCACAGGTATTCACAGGCCTTTCATAATGTCTATGGAGGCCTTGGAGCGAACAAAAGCATGGTCGGTCATCGAACAAGGTGTTTTCATCATCACAACAAGTTCGCACAAACCTGTCTGATCAGCCACCTGCACACAGCTGACTCCTGCAGTGATGGTACGGGGGAATAAAGCTGATACTTAGACAGTCTGCATTGTTGCCAAATTTATTCAAGATGTTTCATCATTGCACTGATGATGCCACTGGTGACATCACTGCTGACGTCACCCACTTCCCTACTTTCTCCTCCCCTCTCCCACTTTGCCCTTTCATTTCCCTCTCCCACCCCTCCCCCTAATTGGAAAATGGCGGGAATAGTGGTTGTGTCCCCTTGAACAGCTCCACACCGAGTGGTTAGTTCTAAAAACAAGGGGGTGCTGGAAATACTGATGTTCTGGATGAAAGAAAAAGATGATGAGAGCCAATAGGAATGTTGCATTTCCCAGAAATTAGCGAGGATGCTGCATCTCGCCACACGATCACAACTTGAGTGGATATAAAGTGGTAGGTCAGTGGAAGAAGAAGAACCATGAAGAGTCAGCTGCAGCAGTTAAGACACCAGCACCACCCTGCAGAATGAGAAGAAGCAGAAAAGTCAATACTGAATATTATATCTTTGTCTGTAGTTATTATTATTATTGTTGTTGTTTTTTGTTCAGGTCTTGTTCCTGCAGTGGTGGTTCTTCCACCTTGTTCAGCAGCCTTCGAACTCTCTAGACACGCAGAGGTGACAGCAAACATGCTGATACCGGCAGTGAGGTCCAAAATGTCAGCACCTGCAATGTTCTCCAACATTTGTGGACATGTGGTGACCATGTGGGATCCTATAGTGCACCTGGTCGGCATGCTGGAGCAAAGCAAGGACCTGCCAATGTCTGTTCCACTAATCGATTTGTGTGAGGAAGTCACCCAGCCTAGCCCTCACAAATGTGTGCTGCTGACAGTTCTATACAGCAAGATCCAGGTCACTGCTGGACTCTGATGCCTGTTCCGCCCATCGATTTGTGTGATGAAAATGACCTGGTAAAGACAGTTACACAAACTGGTAGCACTAATGTGCACTTCGTGCAACTGTTTCAGCGTCATGATCGGCCTCGTCTTAATGTGGCTGTTAGGCACGTTAACATAGGCTAGAGGAGGCAATGATGGCATAGGTCATGGGTTACATTGCAGTGGTGCCAGTTAAGTCTATCAGTAGATTGGGTTTCACTAGGCATGTCTTGCACCTGAATGGGAAGACGAGGCTGGCAATGTTAATAGGTGATAGCGTAGTGGGTGGTGGTGGGATCACTCATGGAAAAATTCCTGTAGTAGTTGATGTTAGAGCTGCAACTTTTTTAGATTGAAGTCAGCTGACAGGTATACCTGCTTAAAGGAAGTCCCTCTAACTAAGAGCTCACCTTCAGAGAACGTCATGTTTCCAAGTAGAGAAGGAATTAGCATTTTCATCAAAATATAAGAAGTATTAGAGATAAAGTTAGTGAACTGCTTACAGATATCGACGCTGAAATTATTGGTGTATCAGAGCACCACTTAAATAATTTGACAATTCAGAGGCTTCCTTTACCAGGATACAGATTAGGTGGCTATTTTTCAAGGAGTTCCTTGTGGGGTGGGGAAGCGGCCAAGTACGTAAAAAACAGTATTCTATTTGAGTCCATAGAAGTATTGTGGCACTGCACTGAACAGATATCTGAATGTTGTATTAGTGAAACTAAATTGATAATTGTTGTTGGTAATAGGTCCCCTAACTCTGACTTCAGAGCATTTCTGCTCATGTTAGAGAGGGTTCTTGATTCACTTTATAGGAAGTACCAGAAATTACTTGTAGTTACATGTGGTGACTTCAGTGTTAATTTTGTATATGATGGCGCAAGAAAAAGGATGTTGGTAGATCTAAATTCATATGATCTGATGCAGACTACGTTTTTTCCAACTAGGGTGCAGGAGAACAGAAGCACAGCCATATGTATTATTTTTATTCCTTCTTAATTACTAGACGGACATTCTGTCAGTAAAAGGGTGAATGGCCATTCAGACCATGATGCACAAATTTTAACACTAAAATGCTTTTGTACTCAAACAAATTTTACATATAATTACAAACTTTTTACTTTGACGTAATTTAACTGCTAGTGGACCAATGCATCTAAATATTGCTATATAAGCATCAGCACACAGTGACTGTTGTGTTGTGCTGGAGATAAACAAATGTGCTGAAGAGTGTTAAAGTGTGGCTCACTGAGTAGAAATACGATGAACTACGTTGCAATATACCCTACATAAATGAATAAATGACTACTGACTGTTATGCATCTCGTTCTCTGCTGGTCATATACTGTATTGCTCTAATGCTATCCATTACAACTGTGTGTGATGATGCTACACTCAGGATGAAACCAGGGTACCTGTCCATTTTGTCTACAGCTTGCCACCATTATGAACTTATACAGTCTAAGTGTGGTATCATCTTTTGTGTTGGAGAGACTGAAATGCTGGCTGCTGAGTACTCAATCCATGTACAATTACATTGTGAACTATCTTTGTGTGCATAGTGTACATGTAGTTGATTTAGAACAGTGCTTCAGTTCACATATCAGTGTAGTGCCAAAGTGGACCTCTATAGACACAAAAGCCATCTGCGCTAAATGTACCCTTTTTATACCTGAGTTGTATGATGCAACCATCAGTTTCAGGGGCAAGCTGAATTTAGAGCACACAGGAAAGCTTTATTTGGTAAATATTGTACAGTTGTGAATCCAATGTACAGTTTCTAAATGAAAAAATGAATGTATCACAAACCATGTTTGTTTTTGTATTTCCATACCTCTCATAATAATGTATGTATTTTCTGTGCAATGTCTAGATTACCACAGTAATAATGCTGCTAACATCAATATTTTCACAGCAATGTCTAACAGCACCAGACTTCTTGAAGCATGTCCTCACCACAACAACCAACATTTTCACTTATGATAGATGAAATAATCAGGGGTGCATATACCTCTGTAGCCATTGTGGCTCAGTTGGTAAAGTGACTGTGCTACAGTGGCTACATATAATATTATTTGCTTTTTTCCTATAAAACCCCAATGTATGCCAAAACCCATTGTAGTTGGTATCATGGCAGGGTGTGTGAAGCATCCTCAACACAAGAACTTTGTTGTAAGTGATTTGTCTTGTGATGGAGTAGAAAACCAGCAGCCTGATAACATACAAGCTATAATTGCAGGTCCGTTCCAGCTGTGGCAAGGCAAATATTCTCATGTCACTGCTAACACACTCCAATGGTCTCAGCTTTGACAATGTACATGTATCTTCAAAAACATTGTTTCAGTCTAAATATCAACTTTTACAACAATTATTATGAAGTGTCGATAGTATAACACACACAACAGTCAGAGCAGTGACATCCTCCCAATATAAAAAGCAAACCCAAACATAGTGTTCATATTTGATGATATTGCCACAGATAACCAGATCAACAATGAAAGATATTTCTGTTTTGGTCATAATATAGGTGTTGACTTATTTTTATTTGTGTCAGACATACTCCAGAATTTCAAAACATTTGGTGCAGTATAATGAAATCCTCATTATAGCCTTCAAACAAGACAATGTGAAATCAAAGAACACCTACCCAGCTCATATAGGAATTGATATGTCATCCAAAAAGCTTATAAGATTACGTGGAGATTGCAGGAATCACACACAGTATGGATTTCTTATTATTGATTCAGCAAGAAAATTGACTTATGGTAGATACAGACACAGCTGCAAATATATATATATATATATATATATATATATATATATATATAAACTATGAGAGATGATGGTACATTGGTGTACATTATATGACAGACAGGTTTACATGCATCTTCGGCTCTCCACCCAAGAGCATGGGTGCATATAGAGAAGATATGTTAAATGTTACAGGATTCAAGTTAGCTTCCTACCTCTGTACAGAAAATATGGAGAAAGGAGGAGTTGCCACATTTGTAAGAAACTCTTTTGATTTCAAGAATATTGATATTAATAAAAATTGCTCAGAACAGCACTTAGAAGTTTGTGCAGTAGTATTAAGTCCTTTATAATAGTAAGTACATACAGAGCTCCTTTGGGAAACTTTAACCTCCTCATATAAAATCTGGAAGCTGTTGTGCCATCTCACAGTGTGAAATAAAGATATAGTCGTCACTGGTGATTTTAATGTGGATTTAGTGAAAAGCCTCTGTCAGTGCAGAATTATTGCAATCAGTAACACTGTCATTCAGTTTAATTCCTACTGTACACTTTGCAACTAGGGTATGTAAATGTTCTGAGACTGCTATTGATAATATCTTTGTAGACAGATCCAGGTAAAAAGTCACATCACAAAACCAAAAGTAAATGTGCTATCTGATCATGACATGCAGAATCTTGTGTTAAATGTTAACACTTGTCAGGATAAGAAATCTATTAAATCTGAGTACAGGAGGGTAATAAATTGAGAAGTTTAGGAGATTGCTCAAAGTCAAGAACTGGATAGACATCACAGTCCCTCTGACTCAAATAGAAAATACGAAGCAATCATTATTAAAATTACTTCCTCTTTCGAAAACTGTTTTCCCCCAAAGCTAGATGATACATAAAGATATCATGTGGGACAAAAAGGAGACTGTATCGACTATCTAGGAACAGCTCTGAGATCAGCATTGTAAATCATTACAAAGAATATTGCGAAATACTGAAGCAAGTAATCATGAAATCTAAGCAGCTTTATTATGAGGAAAAGATAATTACATCGTTCAACAAAAATCAAATTATATGCAACAAAGTGAAGACAGAGACAGTGGGCCGCTATGGAAGAGGAACAGGTAGCTCTAAAAATAATTGACACATTGGTAACAATGTAGGAAACCTCTTAAACAAGCACTTCGTTTCTGTTACTGACAGCTTGGTGTTACCAGGTTCAGTAAAAAGTGTAATGGAGTGCCTGAGACAAATCTTTACAGATACCTTCAGTAGAATAAAAATGACACATCTCCCAGTGAAGTAGCATTCATCATAAAATCCTTAAATCTAAGTATTCTAGTGTTTATGATAATAGATCAACAAAGCTAATGAAAGAGTCTTCAAACAAGATGAGTTCTGTCTTAAGTTATTTTTGTAATCAATCTCTTATCAGCAAAACATTTCCAGACTTTCTAAGATATGCTGAAGTTAAGCCTTTTTACAAGAAGGTGGATAAAGAGATGCCATCAAACTATCAACCATTTTCAATTTTTCCAGTTTATTTGAAAATATTTGAAAAAGTTGTATTCAAGCATCTCCTTAGCATCAAATTGCAAATAATATATTTTCCAAGTCACGGTGTGGGTTTCTTAAGGGTTCCAATACAGAGAAAGCTATTTACATGTACAGTGAGAATGTACTTAATCCATTAGGTAACAAATTACAAGCTTCTGGCATTTTTGTGACCTGTCAAATGCCTGTGACTGTGTGAATCATAGAATTCTCTTAAGTAAATTAGAATATTAAGGTGTCACCAGCAGTGCTATGAAGTGGTTTGAGTCGAATCAAACTAACATGAAACAAAGGCTGTTGTTGCAAAGTACCAGTGCTGTAAGAATAAGTCTTCATCTGAGTTGAATTAATTACATGTGGTGTTCCTCAAGATTCCATCTTGCGTCTGTTGCTTTTTCTTGTGTACATTAATGACCTCTCATCTGTTACATTGCAGATGTTAAGTTTGTTTTGTTTGCAGCTGATACAAGAATTGCAATAAGTAGAAAGTCAAGTAGAGATTTAGAAAAAGCTGCTTATCAAATTTTCACTGACATTAATAAATGGTTTAAGGCTAATTCACTGTCACTAAACTTTCAAATAAGCAGTTCAGAAGCTGTAAGACATTTCCTTCCCACATGTGCATAGAATAAGAAAACATGCAGATTAAAGAGGCTGAAAGTGTTAAATTTCTCAATAATAAATTCAGTTGGGAAGGGCACACCACAGAATTTCTGAAGCGCCTAAACAAGCCTGTGTTTGCAATGAGAGTGATGTCAGATGTAAGAGAGATAAATATAGAAAAAAATTGTACGCTTTGCTTACTTTCATTCCATTATGTTATGCAGGATCATATTCTGGGGTAACTCATTTGTGGTGTAAATTCAAGAGCATAATGGAGGAACCTCTTCAAGGAACATTGTATTCTAACCACTGTTTCTCAGTATATTTATTCCTTAATGAAATTTGTTGCAAGTAATATATCTCTATTTTCAAACACTAGCTGAATACATAGTATCAGTAATAAAAATAAGAACAAGTTACATAAGGACCTAAAATTACTTACCTTGACATTTTCAATAAATTGACAGCAACAATAAGAAATTAATTTCAGATAAAGCACAGTTTAAACAATGCTTGAAAGACTTTCTGATAGGCAACTCCTTCTGCTCTAAAGATGAGTATCTTAATGGGAACTGTTAGACCAGCATAAGTAGAAATGTCTGTTAGATTAATTTTTGACAGCAGTTTGTCACAACAGTCAAGATTAGGTATTTCGTGTATGATAAATTCATTAAAAGTACATAACTATGTTTCATTCTGACAGGGTATTAATTCTGTAAATATTAGCAAGTCCAGTTTACTGTGATGTATTCACTTATTTTGACTACCTCCTGTCAGATGCTTAGGGTAGTGAATATTATATTAAGATGTTTTACATTTTTTATTTTGTACTTTCTGGCTTGTTCCATATCCACGAGAATTATCTCATTTTTGGGTCTAAGGAACAAAAAGTGTATCTAATCTAATCTAGAAATTCATCAATACATAGACAGAAAATTTCAGCCTCTTGACCATAAAGTTAAGGATCTAGAGACGTATTTACAGCAACTACTGAAAGAGATCATTGCATTAGATGTTTAGGAATGCTCCACATGAAAAGAAAGTAAATGACTTAACCAAAAAGATTGACAGAACTCAAAAGAATGTACGTGACTTGACTGCAAAGGTCGATAGGAAAGTATATAAAGTGCATCCTGTGAAGGAGCCCACTTAGTATGTAACGAGATGTTGATTAAGCATAAGGTTATCATGGCACAAATGGTTGTTCGAGAGGAAGTTATGACTGCTAAGGTTAGGGCATTTGGATTGAGAGCAGACACGGAGAGAAACCTTTACACTACTTACTGAATCTCTCAATGAACTCTCAGCGAATTATACAACAACGTTAGTGCAGTTGCCAATTTCTCTAACCATCACAGCAATGGTAGGATACCCAAAACATTTGGTATCTGTTCTGTTACTGCCAGCTTGGGGTTATGCCTTAGTCTTTGTAGTTCATACAAATGGATGGATATCTTCTTAGAAATAACTGCACAGTATAATCAAGCAAGACATAGTTTAATAGAAAATACAGACAAGCGATATGAAATTTCAAAGACCAAATTATCTAATGAATCGCATTTTCCTAAATCCTGCAGAAACTGTAAATTATTCAGCCAAAGACCTGGAGATGTATGGTGAAATACCTCAATTGACAGATGAACAAAGGAAATGGGGAAAGTGGTGCAATGCAAAATACAGGACCATTATAAAACCTATATCAGGTGCTCAAATCCCCTCCCCCCAGTATGACGATCCCTGTAAGTTAATAGATAGATTACAATCACTCATGGCATCAGCTGATAATTCAAATGATGTTGTTTCAATAATCTCTGAGCATAGAGAGAGAGAGAGAGAGAGAGAGAGAGAGAGAGAGAGAGAGAGAGAGAGTGTAGTCAAATAAGTATGGAGATAGTAGTTCTAGAACTGCAAAAATGAGCATACAAAACATACCCTCAGAGGCTTGTTATCATTAGAGGTTTGGATGGCTTAAGGGTGGGTGATCTTGTAGATCACAAATGAATAATAGATTCAAATATGTTTTAATAGTCATTGATACATACTCTAAATTAGGCTGGGGATACCTGTCAAGACAAAAATGGCTAGGGATGTCACAGAGGTGTTTGAGCATTCTTGCAGACAGGGGAAAATCGATGGCCTGACAACCTCCAAACCGATCATGGAGCAGAGTTTTACTATAGGTATTGAAGGACACTGATGCAGAGGTATGGAATACATCACTATTCAACATTCACCCACCTGAAAGACAATCTTGTGACAGATCTAAACAGAACAATAAAAGCTCGAATGTGGATGTGCTTTAATCTTCATAGTTCACACAAATAGATGGATATCCTGCCAGAAATAAATGCACAGTAGAATCAAACAAGAAATAGCACAATAAAAATGAGATCAATCGATGTTTGTGATAATAGACCCATAGATGCGATATACTATCGTATTAAAATGTTGGATTCATGCAAACAAAAATTTGATGTGGGTGATTTGCCACATATGTAAAGGTTTTTTAACTGTCGCGACCAGTCACAAAATTTATTAAATAATGTATTGTTTATTTATTGTGTGACATGTTTCAAGGATATCGCTCAACATCAAGCTATATGGCATTACAAAAACAATTTTACAATAGGATCATCTAGACGTTAAACAGTCTTTTCATAAATGCTGTGGTTATCCTGTGGAAGAAGAGAAAACCTAGCAAGGGGCAGTGTCATTTTTTTTGTACCAGACACTCACTTTGTTCTTATGGTGTGGCAGTCCCGTTGTGATGATATCTATGTCGAGGGAGATGAGCTAGTACACTTATATAGCAGAATACCCCATCAAAGAATCCACAGATATAATCAAATATAATTTATTAAGGCGAGCTGGAACAATCCATCTCCTCCATGTTAATTTTAGCAAATGGAAGGAACATTTTTTCTAAAACCATTAAACATATTGCTCTGAAATTTGGACTACATGTTCAGTGAATATTTCTCTACAAAGCTATAATGCCATGTTAAGAAATATTTATTGGTTTTTGTTTTACAATTTTTTCAAACAGATGGTTATTTTTTCTCTAAAATTTTGCACTATTTCTTCTATAACTCTTGAATTGTAGAATGTTTTTTTACAATTTGTAATAAAAATGAAGGAAAAGAAGTAAACAATATTTTTATAAATTTCATTGAGATACTGTTAGCAGTTTTTGAGAAAAGGTTCCTCAAAGATGAAAAATTTAAAGTTACGGAAAATGACTTCCAAAGCTTTTGAATACATTCCTGTCCCTTATGATGGATTATCAGCATCCTCTTATTCTTTCAGTGCTAGTTTCCTTTTCACTGGTCTTTTCTTCCAATTTGCTGCATGTTGTAGGCTTTTGTCTCTTCCTCCTGCACCTCTTAATCTTTCTTCATCAATTAGGCGCATTGTGGAAATGGTGTTGTGTCCTGGTTGGAAACCTAAACGTTTCAGCACATCACATTTCATAATGTTTCCTTCACTGTATGTTGCCACTGCATCATACACTCCAAAATGCAATGTTTTTGTCTGTACAAACACTCTCTTGGGAATACAAATAAAATTAATTACTCTTTCATTTGGATTTTGTGTTTTCCTATGTAAACACTTTTCCAATAAACTTGGCTGTGGTAAATCTCTGAATATGGACTTAATTACATCAAGTAGCTGTCACAACTCCATTTAGAGATTTATGACCTCTATGTTGCTATGATCCATCTAAAGCAACAGTTAAATCTCTACAATTCCCATTATCTGACATGGCTTGCTTTCTTCGTCGTTGTTTAAACAATATCTTCAGCAGAATATCCCACCAATTCATTATAAAATCCGTACTTGATTGGTGGTTTTGGCAAGTTCATAATTCCATATAACATTGTCCCTGCAGCACTGCCCTTGCCAATGCAACGCAAGCCATACATTATCTTAACATTTATATCATACACCTTCTTTCCACTATTACCACTACGAGGAATACTGTTAGAATTAGAGAACGAAACTTCTGCAGCACATTTATTACACTTCAATAACATTTTACATGCCAAACCAATGTGTGAAGTTATTTTCAATTCTAGTCCTCTTTCTTCGCAAACTTGGCATAATATGTGATGTTTCAAAATATTAGAGAGCAAGGAAATGTGAATTATTTCATTGACATCATTACTGTCACTTTCATAGTTTTCAAATTTTCTTTGCTGTGCCAAAGTTTCTTGCTGGAAGAAGTTCTATCACATTCATTTGGAGTAGTCAGTGAAGCAGTCTGAGCAGTATTTCCCTTCGAAACAACAAAAGATTTTTTCCACTTACTGTGCCTTTTCTTAAACACTCGATTGCTGACATGGGGCATATTGTTATCCACAAACCAAGTAAGTAAAACAGGTATGAGCAAAATTCGTCAAATATGCAAAGTTGAACAGTTAAACAACGCAAAGCAAACTCCACAAGTCAACACACACGGTATATCGTTTATGTTTACCGATATGAACAGTCACTTGTGACGGTGATAAAGCCATACAACGTTGGGAAACAAAACCCTGCTTGCAGCCAGCGAGCAGTGCCATCAGAGTGACACACCAAGTCACTACAGCCGTTTACACGGTGCGTCAAGTTTGCAGCGGTAAAAAACACACTTAGAATTCACTTAGAAGGGTGAAACTTGATTTGTTTTATTCAGAAAACTCCAAATAATTTTATAATGTAAAAAACAAAAAAACGTTAATTTTATCATTTTCACCGTTCCAGTTCCCCTTAAGAGGTCAGACTATGTCCACAGCTGAAGTAGCTGAAATAATAGAACTGCTAGAACTTGTCCTTTCACACAATTATTTCACATTTAATGGTAAAATGTACAAACAAGATGTAGGTCTACCAATGGGAAGTCCTCTAAGTAGAATCATTGCAGAAATTTTCATTAACCACCTTGAAAATAAACTTCTCAACAACAAAGACATAATAAGCCAGAAAATTGTACACTACTGCAGATATGTTGATGACACATTATTTCTATACAATGGAATTGATAAAGAAATAGACACTCTATTAAACAGGTTCAATAATTTACACAATAACATCGAGTTCACCATAGAATGAGAAAGATACCATAATTAATTTTCTGGGCATGACAATAACTAACACAGACCAAACCCTAAATATCAATGTATGCAGGAAACCAACATACACAGACACAGTCATCAATAAATCTTCCACACATCCCAATGCACATAAACAAGCTGCTTTCAGATCCTTCTTAAACAGAGAACAGTTAATTCCCACTCAATGCTGCCAGCTATGAGACAGAAATGATTACTATCAGAGACGAGGGTGAGTTAAATGAAAACCTTAAATTTTTTTTTAAATATCATTTATTGTGCAGAAGTGGTACAAATCTGTATCACTTTGCAACATAATCTCCCCCACACTCAATGCAAGCCCTCCAGCGCTTACAAAGTGCATAAATTCCTTTAGAAATAAATTCTTTTAGTAGTCCGCACAACCACTCATGCACCGCGTGGCGTACCTCTTCATCAGAACGGAACTACTTTCCTCCCATTGCGTCTTTGAGTGGTCCAAACATATGGACATCACTTGGGGCAAGGTCTGGTGAGTATGGTGGATGAGGAAGACATTCAAAATGCAGGTCTGTGGGTGTTGCAACTGTTGTATGGGCAGCTTGCATTGTCATTTTGCAAAGGGACACCTGGTGACAGCAATCCATGTCGCTTTGATTTGATTGCAGGCCACAGATGATTTTTTTAGGAGATCTGTGCATGATGCACTGATGACAGTGATCCCTCTAGGCATGTAATGCTCCAAAATGACGCCTTTTTCATCCCAAAAGAGAGTCAGCATAACCCTCCCTACTGATGGTTCTGTTTGAAACTTCTTTGGTTTTGGTGATGAGGAATGGCGCCATTCCTTGTTCGCTCTCTTCGTTTCCGCTTGGTGGAAGTGAATCCAGGTTTCGTCCCCAGTAACGATTCTTGCAAGGAAGCCATCACCTTTTCGTTCAAAGCTCCAAAGAAGTTCTTCACAAGCATCAACACGTCGTTCTCTCATTTCAGGAGTCAGCTACCCTGGCACCCATCTTGCAGACACACTGTGAAACTGGAGCACATCATGCACAATGTGGTGTGCTGACCCATGACTAATCTTTACAGATGCAGCAATGTCATTCAGTGTCACTCGGCAGTTTTCCTTCACTATGGTTTCAACTGCTGCTATGTTTTGTAGAGTCACAACTCGTTGTGCCTGACCTGGACGAGGAGCATCTTCCACTGAAGTCACACCATTTGTGAACTCCCCACTCCATTCGTAGACTTGCTGCTGTGACAAACATGCATCACTGTACTGAACCTTCATTCGTCGAAAAGTTTCAATAGGTTTCACACCTTCACTAAGCAAAAACCGAATAATAGCACGCTGTTCATCTCTGGTGAAAGTCGCAAGTGGGGCGACCATCTTTATACCGATACTGCGAGGGTATGTGTGCATTTGCATTATGCTGCCACCTACAGGCCATTCTGCACGCTGTCTGTAGAATGCTTACCAACTTACAGGATAACGGTGCGAAATTTCGATTTGTTATTACAAATTTAAGGTTTTCATTTGACTCACCCTCGTACATTGCACATAATAATGGCTATCACAAACATCAAGTAGACACACTTTCACAATGCACAACTACAAATTACAACAAAGAATGTGACACAGCTTCCTCACACAACATCCAAAAACCCAAGTATATAACGTTACCATATTTAGGTGTCATATCAGACCAAATAGCCAAGCTGTTTTAAAAAAAAACAGATATCAGGATCACCTTTGACACAAACATCAACTTAAAAAAGAAACTGATACATGCCATCTCACAGCCTACAAAGAAACTGAACAAATCAAGAATTTATAAAATTACATGCAGTCATTGCAACAATTATTATATTGGCCAAACGGGAAGAAATATTAAAACCCACTTTAAAGAAAGCATTGACTGTTTCAGACCCGGCAAACCGAATAAGTCTGCTATAGCGAAACATATAAATGAAACAGGACACTGTGTTACAATAGACAACGATCTCAAAGTATTACATAATTTAGAAATGAGCTATAAAATGGACATCTTGGAAGAAATGTAAATATTCGTCCATGGCCACATGGGGAATAACGAGATCATGATTGAAATGACAGACTTAAAAAATTCACATTCATTTTCCAATTTCACTACAATACTTTAAGAATAAAAGATACTAACATCACAATCATTTGACTCTAGACCCAGCAATAATTTAAAAATGTATAAAATAAATAGTTTTTAAATCATAATTTGTACAATAATGTTGTAACAGGTACTCAATTATAGTTTTAAATCATAATTTGTGCAATAATGTTGTAACAGGTGCTCAAGTTGTAATGTATTTCGTCAACCTACATCTTTAATACGATAACAAGATGTGCAGAAGACTTTGTAAACATTTGACACCACATAGACCGACAGATCGATAGTAAAATCGAAACCTGCTGTATTTTGACGCCCATCTTACCCACTGCGACTACAGATTTGTTTCTCTGATCGTGTTTCCAAGTTACTCGTACGTTTGTGAAAATTTGTGAACAGTGATCAAAAAAGCCAAGAGTGCCACAGAAATGGAAACACTTCAGATCATCACAACCAGACTCCCACGCCATAAGAACAAAGTGAGTGACTGTTACCATACAATTTCATGCAAACATCAGTCCAGCTTACAAAGTGACATCGCCTCTTACTAGGTTTCCTCTTCTTCCACAGGATAACCACAGCATTTATGAAAAGACTGTTTAACATCTGCATGATCCTATTGTAAAATTGTTTTTGTAATGCCATATGCCTGATGATGAGATATACCCTCGAAACATGTTGCGGAGTTTGTCTCCTGGCGATAAGGAGATTAATCTGTTGACAAGGCACGTTTGGAACACAACATAGCAAACATAAAACATAAAGATTTCCCAGAACATCACGCTGCAGATCGAATTTTTGCTGATAAAGACAAGGCAGTACGTTAACATCAGTTAACAAAATTTTGTGACTGGTGGAGGTAGTTAAAAACCCTTTACCAATTTTTGAGACAGTCACATTCAAAAAATAGTCAAAATGGCTTCAAATGATTTACCATATATCTCAAAACATAAGGCAGCATTTTAGAAGTCACACCTCGCAAATTGGTCGAGTGAAATGTTCACAGTTTCCAGAGTGAAGAGATGAAATCCCAGAACTTACATCTTAAAGGTTAGCTGTGGCAGTGAAAGTTGAGGACGCTTTAACAAAGAAGAGTTACAGAAGAGCTCAGAACCACAGGTGTTTCTCATGATATGTGTCGTTAGATGTTGAGCGAATAGAGCATTAGTTAAATGGCTTGGTTTTCCTGCAACACAAAACAGCTGAATTGACGCCAACGATCTGTTGTATAATGGGGTGCACAGAACACAACCACCACAGTAGCATAACATGCACATCAGGAGACACACTATAGGAGATGGTGGTATTCTCGGCAAACTTCCAGTTGGATTGCTTATTCCAGGGTATAACTATTGCAGACCTGGTACAAAGCTTCAAATCACTTTGGCTTCTGTCGATAAGGGGGTTACTCCTGGCGATAAAGGGGCTTAACCTGTTAACAAGGCATGTTTGGAACACAACATTGCATACGTAAAACATAAAGATTTTCCAGGACATTGCGCTGCAGATCGATTTTTAACTAATAAAGACCAGACAATACGTGCAACAAAGGGTATTGGTATAGGGCAGCGCACTGCAGCGTGGTAAAATTAAGTTGGGGTTCGGTGTGAATTTCAAGCACGTTATGAACGAGGCATGTCTTTCACTGAAGAAGAAAAAGGAGAAGAAGAAGAACAACAAGACAAGGATAAAGAACGAGAAGAACCCAGGGAAGAGGTGTTTAAAAAACTATGTCCTAACAGCGGTGTATGTTAAAACCATCCTGAAGTATTAAAGGCAGTTAAAGCAACCAGGTTGTACCGATACCCAAGACAGCAGCCAGAATTATTCCCTTCTTCATTCCTGCCGTCGCAGGTCTCTCAGTGATGGCTTCACTGGCTGGTGGTGCTGCGGCTATTGCCAGAACAGTCAGTAATGCACAGAACTGCAAGGTGGAACTACAGGAGGAAGGAGACATAATCATATAATGTAAGCAGTAGCAATCGGAAAAGGACTATGCCTGAAACCATACAATAAAGGACTAGGCCTCTTCATAAATGAAAAAAGCCCGTTAGCCAGCCTACTAGATAGCCCACTTACAAACGCAGATCTTCTCAAGTTTGTTAAGGAAAAATCAGGTATATTTATGTGGGATGCTTACAGAAAACTATGTGGGAATCCAAAGAATGTAGAACTGTGAACTTAGATGTTACGAAAAATACAAATATCGTCTACTATTTAGATTCATAAGGAGGTCTTCAACCACCAGAAGAGTTACACCGACAGAAGATGTGTGTTCTACAATTTTCATCGCCACCAAGACTTTAATACTCACCTGCATGGGGACGTGTGCACCAAGTTCCTCCTAACGTTTACGAAGAAGGATATACAATGAAGCACCAATGAAACCGGTATAGGCATGTGTATTCAAATACAGAGATATGTAAACAGGCAGAATGCGGTGCAGTTGTTAGATCAGTAAATGCTGCTACAATGGCAGGTTATGAAGATGAACAGTGGTACTACTCAATTCTTTAGAAAATCAAAATTTACAATCTCACTACAGTTATTTAAAGGAAATAGGAAGCCCGGGATCACGTGGTGATGGACAAGTTTGTGACTGTTTTACAATTTTAATTTGACTCAAAACAGACTTCATTATAAACTTCAATTCGGACGTTTGCCCTCTTACTGATTCCATATACAAATCTTCACTTCAACTGAATTACATAAACACGAATAAGAATCATATTTTGCGTCCGAAACCAAAATCACAGAAGTAGGAACGGTGAATAATCAAACATAAACAATCGTTCTTGTTTAGCCATATGTCAAATAACTAGTAACGCTATACACTTCCAACCCAAAGTTACACAGCCACATAATACTACAACTTCATTAAAAAAAACAAGGGTCATAAAGCTTAATAAAACTGAACTTCCCACATAAAGGTCCACAGTGAAACATGCTTACACTAAAAATGCAAAGTGGGCCAACCAAGGTCGCAAAACTAGCACACAGGAAAAATAACAAGTTGCACATTCATTAAAGATACTCAAATGATTAACATAAGTGTTATATAAGAATGGCTAGTAATAACTCAACCAGTAAAATAACTTACAGAAACGCAAATATTAACAAAGTGGTCTCACTTAACTAATGGACATAATGACTCAGAATGATTCCCAAATTGCACTTAACTTTAGAGAACAGCGTTAAGGCCCACAACAGCATTTGGAAGCAATAGCGCTACGGCCGGCAAGCAATACGAGCGTTCAGTCCCCACGGCTTGTGCACAGGTTCACTAGCTGGCGGTATATATTTATGTACAGTCCGACCGGCCTCACAATGAGCGGTCCTGACAAGAATCCATAACCGCACCGACACCAGGAAACGAGCAGACTTAACAAATGGCCTGCAGCACAAATAGATTGCAATGAAAACAAGGTCAAATTGCAGCCACACTGGAATATATAATAAGCACGCCCCCAAATTGTTGTGGAGCAATACTCTAACGTTACCCGTCTCCCAGTAAATAAGCAGGAAACTTGGAGATCACTTCCAGTCAACATTAAATAAACACACCAAATCCTGCGTGACAAATGATTAAACCATTAACTCTACGGCTGCCGGGAGCGTACACAACGGCAACCAGTCACCAAGCGGTCAATATGTCCTAAAACAAGTTAAAACTTGCATGAAAACCACTTAAAACACACACTCCACAGATGTTGACAAACGAAATGAGGAACATCAGCCTCCTTAAAGTAGCCACTGTGGAACCAAGTTCAGAATCATCTCCGGCAGCTACCCATGCCACAATAAGTTGCAACAAACCTCTTAGTTAAACACAGAATAAAAGTCATACGTAACTTGTAGCTTGCAAATTACGAGCCGGTAAGCTGTTGAGTGTGAGAAGACGAGCCCCCCACCACCACAAGTTTCGCACGTTGAGGCGCCCAATGATCGGCACCGTACATCCGGCGCGACAAAAGACGAGGGGCGGTGGGCACGGCGAGGCCCGAGCACCACGGTTACGGACGCCGGCTTGGTTTCAACACAAGTTGGCTCGTTGAACGCCGACCGGAGACTCTCCCGTCACACGTTCACCCGGAAAACCACCGGGGGGAGCAGTCAAAGATAGCAAGACAGCCGAATATCGACATCAGCGATGCACGTACAACACCCTAGCGCCAGCCGCCAAGGCTCAAGGGATTTAAGTGAGTTTGCACGTGGAGTTACAGGCGGCGCACGAGCGTAGAACATATCATCTCCGAGGTAGCAATGAAGTGGGGATATTCCTGTATGACGATTTCACGAGTGTGCCACGAATATCAGGAATCCGCTCAAACATCAGTCTCTGACATCGCTGCCGCCGGAAAAAGATCCTGCAAGAACGGGCCCAACGAGGACTGAAGAGAATCGATCAACGTGATTGAAGTGCAATCCTTCCGCGAATTACTGCAGATTTCAATGCTGGACCACCTCTAAGTGTCAGGTACGATGCATTCAACGAAACATCATCGATATAGACTTTCGGAGCGGAAGGCTTAATCATGTACCCTTGACGACCGAGCGACACAAAGCTCTACGACTCCTCTGGACCCGTCAGCACCTACAATGGACTGTTGATGACTGAAAACATGTCGCCTGGTCGGACGAGTCTCGTTTCAAATTGTATGGAGCGGATTGACGTGTACGGGTATGGAGACAACCTCATGAATCCGTGGACCCTGCATGTCAGCAGGGGACTGTTCAAGTTGGTGGAGGCTCTATAATGTCGTGGGGCGTGCAGTTGGAGTGATATGGGACCCCTGATACGTCTAGATACGACTCTCACAGGTGACACCTACGTAAGCACCCTGTCTGATCACCTGCGCCGATTCATGTCCATTGTGCATTCCGACTGACTTGGGCAATTCCAGCAGGACAATGCGACACCCCACACGTCCAGAATTCCTACAGGCAGGCTTCAAGAACACTCTTCTGAGTTAAAACACTTCCACTGGCCACCAGACTCCCCAGACATGAACATTGTTGTGCGTATCTGGGGTGCCTTGCAGCGTGCTGTTGAGAAAAGATCTCCACGCCCTTGTACTCTTACAGATTTATGGACAGCCCTACAGGATTCATGACGTCAGTTCCCTCCAGCGCTACTCCAGACATGCCACGTCGTGCTGCGACACTTCTGCGTGCTCGCTGGGGCCCTACACGATATTAGGCAGGTGTAACAGTTTGGCTCTTCAGTGTACAAAAGGTACATTAAGCATCCACTCATCAGTTGAGGTTCAGATGCAGTGTCGTATACTATGACTTTAAAAAAAATCGTTCAAATGGCTCTGAGCACTATGAGACTTAACTTCTGAGGTCATCAGTCCCCTAGAACTTAGAACTGCTTAAAGCTAACTAACCTAAGGACATCACACACATCCATGCCCGAGGCAGGATTCGAACCTGCGACCGTAGCGGTCGCGCTGTAGGGAAGCAGCCTACTCACGCTGTAGTAAATTCACATCAGTTTCCATTGTGTGCCAGCCAGTCTGCTGTAACTAGCTCTGACGTCATAAATGTTGCGCAATACCTTAAAAATCAAGCAAATGACCTAAAACTTTTCTAGCATGTCAGGAATAATACTAAATTAATGTGTGTTAAATATCAGTTCGATAACTTCAGCCATTTTCGAAATTCGGACATTTTTCTGAAAAAAATCATTGGCGCAACAGAAAAGAGCTAGAGACTTCAAAATTTATATTTAGATTCATCTTTCATAATGATTTAATAAAAACAGTACTTTGGATTTCACAAATTAAGTTTTTAGTGGAAATTCATGATTTTCTGGTTTTCGTCTCAAAACTGAAGGAAGCGAGATAGATTAAGTAGGCTAATAAATAAGGCTAGGATGTTTAGATTTAAATAGGTTGGAGGTCCGTTATGATTATGAAGATGTGTAAAGTTTCTTTTGAATACCTATAAAATTATAGCGATAGCGGATCTCAAAAGGGCCAGTTCAGAGCTCATCTACTGCGTGCAGTGTAATTTAATTAATTCTCTCGCCCAAAATATTTAACTTAGCCACGTCAAAAATTTATTATCAATACTTACCTGCGTGCTGAATGCACATGTAAATTAAGAGCTTCATCGGCCATCAGCAAAAGAAGCTATAATTTATTATGTAACTTGAAGTGGTGTGTTACTAGCCCAGCGGCTAGTCGGGAGAGCCGATTTGGTCAGGCGTTCCCTTAGCCGTCCGCACCATCGCTTTATATATAAGAACGCTGCGCGAGGAAGCAAGGCCCCAGTTCTCTCCAGATGCTGAATAGCACGGCATCTGTGTCGGGAGTCGTGTCGCATTGGTATCACTGCTACAAACAGCCTCGGGTGCCGTATTAAGTTACTAGAGATACGCGGAACCATGAAATCATTTCAAGTGAAGTGTTAATTCTGGGATGATTTTCATTAACTAGCTTCAGTTTGCGTATTGTCGTATTTTCACGTGCCGTCGCGGGACAGACATTCTACCAATTATTTAGCGTGGCGTTTGATGAAATACTCTCATCAAATTATGGCGAGCATTCTTTTTAACATTTAATTCGGACATTTATAGTTGCATCAGCGCATTAGACTCTGAACTGCTCTGTTAGTTAGGTTGGAGGGATACTTGTGTTTTTTATCAGTGAATTTCAGAATATACTCAACTATTTTGGAAAATCGTTTTTGATTAGAAATCCCGGACAATCTCCTAATTCCTCAGAGCTATAAGCTGCAGCTATAATTGTATTCTCAGATGAAGTGGGCACTAGGAACTCTAATTACAGGCTTCACGTTTTGTTAAATCACTTTCTGGGTGCTAAAAAAGTAAATAGAGAGCCAGTGTTGAGAACGGCGAAAGACAGCATTAACAACATTCTAAAAGCCAGAAACTGATTCAACATGCAAGCATTTATACAGCAATTTAATTTTACAAATTATTCGCCGCCCCACATATGGTGCATCGGCCGGGAAATCAACTAAGTGAAAGTGATTTTTTTTTACTATTCCGATTCGCGAGTGGAATGCGACACGCAGTTGAGTAATAGAACAGTGAAAGTGTTACGTGTGCATGTGGACGACGCAATTGGATTAACAACGCATCTGGATTGACGGAGCTGGCACTGAGTCTAGCGGTGCTGCCGGCATCGCGAGAAGCCAGTTTTGCCGTACCGCAGTCGTCCGTCGCAGCAGTCGGAGTGCCGTCTGCAGTTCAACGTGCCACGTCGCATCAATAATCCTGGTACGCCACGCCGACAACGTCGTGCAGAAGGAACTAAGTTAAGTGAAAAGCTGTTAAAAATTTTACTAACCTGCACTAAAAGACTGTCGGCGATGGAACCGCCAAAAGAGACTGAGGTTAAACTTAAATCAGAACCAGTGTCTGTTGAGGGAACTGTAAATTCAGACAACGTTTCAAGTATAAACATGCATGAAAGTTAGTAATGTTAAAGTGAAATATGAAGTATTGTCTCCTGACAGTAGTGTGCGAAGGGGCAATGATTCAATAATAGAGACCCCTGTAGTAAAGCAGAAAGTAGAAATTGTAAATTTATTGGATGACAGTTTATCTGATGAGTTAAAAATGAATCAGTCAACGGAGGTGGTAGAGTTTAAGAAGGAGAAGTTAGATATAACTGATCAATCTGAAGTTTCATTTAGTTTTGATGATTCTGGTATTGGAGCTAGTTTTTCGTCACCTGAGTGTGATAAAAAGCCAGCTAGTGAGCAACCCAAAGATGCTGGGGCTGTTGATTTAAATGTTATATTACAAGCAACAGCTGCCAGTCAAACAAATTTTAATAAACGGTTTGAGGCAATGGACAATAAATTAGAATCCAATAATGCTGAATTAAAGTCTGAAATAAGTGAACAGGTCGAAAGCAGTAATGCTGAATTAAAGTATGAGATTATGGCCAGCCAAACTAATTTTAATAAACGATTGGAGGTAATGGACGATACCTTCAAGGCTGGTTGCAATAAGTTGAAAGAGGATCTAGACAGTTTGAATTATAAAATTGATTACAATCATGAAGATATTAAGAAAAAGGTTGCTCAACAGTTTTCTGAAATGTATAAAACAGTTAAATCCGAAGTTGCTGAGGTTTGCAAAGACTTCCAAATGGAAGATGCGAAGCTGGAGCACAAGTTAACAGAAAAGATCGAGGCGGAATCTGAACTGTGCTCAGATAGATTTAAAGATGTTAATATTAAAGTAAACATATGTCAAGCAGACGTAGATGCAATCAAAACTGATATTACTCATATTGTACAAAGAGTAGATAATGTTGAATTGAGAGTAGAAAATATGAGTACTAACATTGCTAACATTGAGAGTAAAGTAGCTTCAGTAACTTCTGGTAATGGTAATATACAACAAGTTGTAGCTGCAAACGCCGCTTTTATCGGGTGTCGGCAGTTCTTGCGGTTCGATCCAGATAAAAATATCCACCCGCTAGATTTCTGGAACGATTTTGAAGATGTGATTCCACCAACTTGGTCTGAACAAGAGAAAATCTCATTTATTAGAAGCCATTAAGCAGGTGACGCCATGCGTTGGTCAGCTGATGTTATGCTGAAGTGTAAAACATTAGCGGAGTTTAAAACAGTTTTCATTAATGAGTATTGGTCTAGTAATAAGCAAAATGAAGTGTTGAGAGAATTTTGGAGTGGAAAACGCTTCAATGCAGGCAAGGAATCAATTAAAGAGTTTGCTAGGTCATGGATTTCACGTTTGTCACATTTGGCGGAAAAACTAAAACCAGAAATGATTATACTAGGTCTTGAAGCCAAACTGCCATGGTATTGGCAAACTAGAATTATATCTGCCCCTAGAGACAATCTGGATTGTTTCATTGAATATTTGGAACGTGTAGAACGTGTTGCTGCCAATGAGGAGCAAGCACGTAATAACAGAAATGCTAATAACAATAGTAGTAATTTTAGGAACGAGCAAAATGGCAATGTAAACATCAGAACAGTAGGTGTTCATCATCCTAAGAGAGGTAGGAATTGGAGAACTAATTATCAGAACCAACAATGGCATCCAAAGGATAATAATTTTGGGCCAAACAAAATTATGCATGTAAACCACAGTACGGAAAGCAATGCTATGCCAATTAACTATAATGAAAATAAAGGAAACAGTAGTAGGCCGAGGCAGGAAAACTAGTTCCCGTCTATGAGGACACTGGCGCTCACCAGGCGGTTACTTTTCCTAAGCCAGTAGTTACGGGAATTGGTAAGATAAATCAGAATACTCAAACTGAACATGTGGATAAAGTGTCGGTAGCATCTAAGGATACAACAGAAATATTAGATCACTCACAGTATTTGATAGATACCGTGTTAGAGACGCTTTCTAAGTGGGAAGAGAAAGAGAAGGCGCAGCAGTGTAACGATAGGGAGGAGCTACAAAATACTGAATTGACAGGTGAAGAAGCAGAAGAAATTCATGCTTATATTTACGATGAGGAGGATGTGCTCCTATCTAAAGTGCCTGTGCAGGATGTTGATAATGTACTAATAAATTTAGGACAGGAAGTAAGTGAGAATGTAGAGGGTAGCCTGTTGGGGGTCGATGAACCCAGTAGCTGTGACCAGTTGTCACTGGAGAAGGAACCCGACGAAAATAGTAAAAGTGGTTTAGCTGTAACTAGTGTTATGCCCGGTGTGGAGACGCAGAATCGCTCAGACTACAGTAATTTGGGTTATGTTCAGCAAACTAAATGTAATGAAGTCGTGCGGTGTTTCGATTTAAAATTAATAGACCGACTGGAAAAGGCAGCTGAAAATGTAATTCAGGAAACCCCTACACACTGTGACCTAAATGAAATGAAGACAGATGTCGATCACTTTAGTTGGAGACAAATCCAAAAGGAACTACTAGATGAATTTGAGGAACCACCTGTACAACCTAGAATAAGCCACCCTATAATAATAGTGAATATGTTGGGTATCAATGTACGTTGTCTCTTAGACAGTGGAAGTGAGGTGAGTGCAATATCTCAGTCCTTCTTTGATGCATTACCTGGTAAAGACAAGCTTACAGTAATGAGGGTATCAGGACTAAGAATAATTGGTGCTACTGGCAATGTGTCAAAAACGGTAAAGCAAGAAGCTTTACTGCCCTTTAACATAAATGGTAATTTAATTGATCATCCATGTTTAATTGTAAACAATCTCAGTATTGAGGTCTTAAATGGCATAGATTTCATGTCAAAATATCAGAGTGTTGTTGACTTTGAAAGAAGCCAGTTAAAAATGGTCTTGCCAATAACCGGAGTAATTATAGTACCTTTTAGTGATAAACATATAGTAACTGATCATGAAACTTGGGAGCTGCCTATACGAGTTCTGAAAAATAGGAGGTATTGGGACGAAGGTGTTAATCTTAGTACAAGTAAGCTAAACACAGAAGAAGAAGAAGAAGCAATTATTGTGGACAAAATAAAAGGAAAATTGCAGGAAATCGAGAAGATTTCAGCTAATCAGAAGGAAGAAATGAGACAGGTTCTAAAAAGGCATCATAAGGTATTTTCAGATCGACGTGGCGTGGTCAAAGGTTATGAATGAATGCTGTAGGGAGGAGGTTGTTCTGTTAACCTCTACACAGTGTGGCAGCTGTGCAGTCCCAGCTGTGTGAGATCTTCTTTCCCTTTCAGGTCTCACTCATTCTTCCTCTTTCCTGTCCTCAAAAATTTCGACCTCTTCTTTCATACACAAAAATTTTCCGTTATGACTATCAAGCCAGCATTAAGCTAATGAATGCTGTAGGGAGGAGGTTGTTCTGTAACCTCTACACAGTGTGGCAGCTGTGCAGTCCCAGCTGTGTGAGATCTTCTTTCCATTTCAGGTCTCACTCATTCTTCATCTTTCCTATCCACAAAAATTTCGACCTCTTCTTTCCAGACACGAAAATTTTCTGTCATGGCTATCAAGCCATGAGTTATGTAACCATTCTATCTACCGATTAGTGAAGAAAAATACCTATTGTGACAAACCTAATAGTGATGTAAACAATAGAGAAGTATGATGTAATTAAGATATAAAATGTATTTGAGTAACAATTATGTATAGTACCCTGGTAATATAGTAAGTACAAAGTGTTGTTTTATTGGAAATGGTTCACCAACAGTAATTTAAAAAGATATATGAATTCATGTACAAGCAGGATCTGAAGTGGTAGTGAAACCTAATGTATGCATTAGAGCTAACTAAGAAATAGTAAAAGAGATTGCTTAGTGTTAGGAAAAATATGCAGATAAGTTGTAAGATTAAACTCACCTGGTGTAGCAAGAAAAGGCAGTGTAATAGAATTGAGCAGTGTTTGTGGTTGAGACGTGAAGGACACGTCCCTGAAGTATTTATAAGGTTGGAGCTGGCCATTATTTTAGTGTAGTGTGTGACAGGATACACCTACACGTATTGAGGTTATGAGTTGGAGGCGTGAATGCGACCATAGGTACCCTTATGTTAGATGAGACAGAGCAGCTCATGGTGTCCTATAGGTTTAAGGAATTTAGCATTACGCTCGTCCATAATTACTTGATGCACTTTAGTGGTAGGTCTGAGAGAGACTACCTGAGGTTTCAGCGTCCGATCGACTGGAAATGGATTGCCACGTGAGCAAACTAATCAGCTGCAATACACTATGAATATGAAATAAATGTGCTATCCTATGCTTTAAATATTAATAGAGTGAGTGTTAAATAAGTACATACACTAGCACAATAAATAAATAACATACTGACAGACGTGAAACATTATTTTAGCTCAGCATAAATACACTTCAAAGTAAGTAAGTACCTAACTGCAGATGTGGAACTGACAACAGCAGAGGACCAATAAGTGGATTTAGTAGTCAACTAAACGTAGTGTGTTTTGAACACTCACAACTGTACTATTACCAAAAGTTACTCACATGTACAAAGAAGCTGAGAATACAACTACTAATCAAATATACTCATACTATCTCTAAGAATAAGATAATCAAAGATGAGTCAGCTAAGTGAGTAAAATACAGATTTATCAGGAATATACCGAGCATTGGTTCAGTGTTCCGGTCCAGAAATAATAAATTGAAATTAAATAGGATTCATGATTGTATGCCTTGAGCATAAATTTTCTCTAATACATGACTAAAGGCGTTTTGAGCCATTTGTTTAACGATTTTATGACAGTTAAGTAACCGTAAGAGTAAAATTGAAAAAGTTCTGTTAACTTTGTTCCAGCAAAATATTAAAGGATAAAATGTATATATCCCCATTTCATTGTGACCCACCCATAGATATTAAGTGAGCAGAGTCTGAGGCACTCTTTTTGTTTGTTCTACAGGACAAACCAGATAATGGCAGCCTGGTAGCTGTGTGAAAACGTGGAGTGACTTGGACACAACTCACAGTGACCCCTCCCCTTTCCCCATGTAATTTAGAGTGATCGAGAAGGACGCACACCATAGCAACTTCCCCTCCTCTACCCTTGTGAATGGAACTGTAGGACGCCAGCCAAAGCGGCTACAACCACGTGTGTAAAAATTATTTGTGAACTTTTCTTTCAGGTTTAGAAAAGACTGCTAAGAGATAATCATCTGTTTATGTATCATGTTATTTTCTTTGAATTTGTGTATGTAAAAATGTATTTAATGTATTTAATGGATCTAAGATTTTCATAATTTTTCAATTTGTATGTGTTTGTTTGTCTAAGGCAATATGTATGCCAAAATATTTCATTGACTTTGCTTAAAATTTTGAGTAATGACATTTTTTAAAAGGCAGTGAACATGCCCACAATTTAAATAATTAATGTAGGTAATCAGTTTTCTTTAATGTTTCTACATGTTTATATTTCAATTTTGAATTTTCATAGGGAGTTAAACTGTACTCTTGCTTCCCTTTTTGTAATTAAATTTTTTTTTCATTCACTAACATTCATAAACAAAAAATTTAAGTAGAGGGTGATGTAGGGAAGCAGCCTACTCACACTGTACTAAATTCACATCAGTTTCCATTGTGTGCCAGCCAGTCTGCTGTAACTAGCTCTGACGTCATAAACGTTGCGCAATACCTTAAAATTCAAGCAAATGACCTAAAACTTTTCTAGCATGTCAGGAATAATACTAAATTAATGTGTGTTAAATATCAGTTCGATAACTTCAGCCATTTTCGAAATTCGGACATTTTTCTGAAAAAAATCATTGGCGCAACAGAAAAGAGCTAGAGACTTCAAAATTTATATTTAGATTCATCTTTCATAATGATTTAATAAAAACAGTACTTTGGATTTCACAAATTAAGTTTTTAGTGGAAATTCGTGATTTTCTGGTTTTCGTCTCAAAACTGAAGGAAGCGAGATAGATTAAGTAGGCTAATAAATAAGGCTAGGATGTTTAGATTTAAATAGGTTGGAGGTCCGCTATGACTATGAAGATGTGAAAAGTTTATTTTGAATACCTATAAAATTATAGCGATAGCGGATCTCAAAAGGGCCAGTTCAGAGCTCATCTACTGTGTGCAGTGTAATTTAATTAATTCTCTCGCCCAAAATATTTAACTTAGCCACGTCAAAAATTTATTATCAATACTTACCTGCGTGCTGAATGCACATTTAAATTAAAAGCTTCATCGGCCATCAGCAAAAGAAGCTATAATTTATTATGTAACTTGAAGTGGTGCGTTACTAGCCCAGCGGCTAGTCGGGAGAGCCGATTTGATCAGGCGTTCCCTTAGCCGTCCGCACCGCGGCTTTATATATAAGAACGCTGCGCAAGGAAGCAAGGCCCCAGTTCTCTCCAGACGCTGAATAGCACGGCATCTGTGTCGGGAGTCGCGTCGCATCGGTATCACTGCTACAAACAGCCTCGGGTGCCGTATTAAGTTACTAGAGATACGCGGAACCATGAAATCATTTCAAGTGAAGTGTTAATTCTGGGATGATTTTCATTAACTAGCTTCAGTTTGCGTATTGTCGTATTTTCACGTGCCGTCACGGGACAGACATTCTACCAATTATTTAGCGTGGCGTTTGATGAAATACTCTCATCAAATTATGGCGAGCATTCTTTTTAACATTTAATTCGGACATTTATAGTTGCATCAGCGCATTAGACTCTGAACTGCTCTGTTAGTTAGGTTGGAGGGATACTTGTGTTTTTTATCAGTGAATTTCAGAATATACTCAACTATTTTGGAAAATCGTTTTTGATTAGAAATCCCGGACAATCTCCTAATTCCTCAGAGCTATAAGCTGCAGCTATAATAGTATTCTCAGATGAAGTGGGCACTAGGAACTCTAATTACAGGCTTCACGTTTTGTTAAATCACTTTCCGGGTGCTAAAAAAGTAAATAGAGAGCCAGTGTTGAGAACGGCGAAAGACAGCATTAACAACATTCTAAAAGCCAGAAACTGATTCAACATGCAAGCATTTATACAGCAATTTAATTTTACAAATTATTCGCCGCCCCACAGCGCGGTTGCAGACTGAAGCGCCTAGAACCCCTCGGCCACACCGGCCGGACGACTTTGAAAATCCAATCGTCAGTATTACGTGCAAATTATCTCCCAAGGATTAATGTAGCAATGGAAAGTGGAATATTGTACTGATTGGACGGGGACATACAACTTTATACTGAATATCACATAGGCTAACAATAAACTTCATCTGGAAATTAATGGTAGAAACGAAATTGTGGAAGTAGAACCTGGTACATATGATATTGATGGTTTAAGCGACATTTTAAAACGGTCTAGAAAAGAGGTTGTGCTATGTGCAAACATCAGTACACTTAAATCTGAAATAAAGACTTTAACCAAAAAGGTTCAGTAGGACAACTACTGTATTTCACATAAGGATAGAATTTGAAGAAGGACCCTAATAAATTTTGCAGATCCGACCAGTCAGAGGATATACTTCGTGTCAGTACAATTCATGTCGAGTGTAACATAGCAGGTAACTCCTATCTCAACAGTAAATTGATTCATACAATTTACAGATTCCTCCTGTCAGTTGCAACAGGGTGTATGATAACTGCGACCCCTACCAATATTACGCACCTCCCAGTACCAGTTCAGACATTGGACGATCTGGAGCTGTTTGTTGTGGACCAGGATAATGGAGTTTTCGACTCTCGTGGTGAGAAAATCATTGTACAACTATAACTAAAGCAGAACCAGCAGTGACCTCGAATATGCAGGGACATGGAAGCAACGGCGACACTCAACCTGCCGGGAGCTGTCGGAGGCGGAAGCGACGACGATGACCTCCAACTTGCTGGAACCTTCAGGAGCGGAAGTGGCAGTGACTTTCAATCAGCCGGGACTCGCAGAAGCCACCAGCACCCAGCGTCTGTGTATTGTCAATGAATACAGGCTGGGTGTAATGCATGAAACCACAACACCCAACTGTCAGTGCGGCACTTCACAGCACAGAACAGCAATGTGGTAACAAGTGCAAACTATGAGTTTCTAGATATGAACCTCGCAATGACCTCATTCGATATAACTAACCTGGTAGAATATGCAGAGCGTATTATACGTCGAGAATACTTCATGTATGAAATATGTTATTTAACCACATGTAACAATAATGATGAAATTAGATTTCTCATCCAACGCCAAGATGCTTCAACCCTCACAAGCAAGAGTTTTATATATCTTGATGGACCATTTACGAAAAGGGGTGGTACTGCTACAGTGGTCTCGATCCTTACATGTAATGCTTTAGTGTTCGTGTTTCTTGAGATACGACGTGAAGTGAATGGGGTCGAGACACACCGTACATGCAATGCAGGCATAGAATCAACTCGTAAAATGTGTGCCTCTGCTTCTCTCTCGGATCGGAGCTATTTAGAAGATCCTGGATGGTTCATAGATAACTCTGTAGGTAGAACTATGGAAGAGTACAAGAGATATACTGCTTGTATACCTCTAAAACTGCTTATGGGGTACTTTGAAAAGAAGCAGTGAATTTTTTGGAACGCTAAACAAGAACTTATTCTGTATGTAATAAAATGGAACACCTACAGCCGTCCTTACGATGTTATATATTACATGGTTAACAGTTTCGGTGCTTCAATACACCATCTTCCAGCCTTGACAAACGCTGAAATTTTGTACTGAAGTACCGAAACTGGTAACCATACAATTAATAACAATCCAAGGACGGCTGTAGGTGTTCCATTTAATTACAAAAGTGAACGCCCGAAGTCCCTCAAACCTCCAATCAGAAGGATGGACATACATAGACTTGGAACTTAACTCTGATACAGAGTGCAACAGATAACAACTCTTATAATATCTTCAGCGAGCTCAAGAGGAGACTGAAATCACCGTCAATAAAATAATATGGAAAATGCCACACATTACTGTGTTGGCTGAGCAGCATTTAAAGCTTTTGAAAGTTCTGAATGCCAGTGTATTTCTACCATTATTTTTCCATTAAAAAGGTAATACGGTACGTAAAGGCAAATGAAAATCTAATAATCATGGGGGCTGGAATGCAGTTGCAAGGAAAGGAATAGAAGAAAATGTTAGAGGAGAATATGGGCTTGCGACAAGGAATCAGAGAGGAGAAAGACTACTTGCTTTCTGTAATAAATTTCAGCTAGTAATAGCGAATACTCTGTTCAAGAATCACAATGGGACGAGGTACACTTGGAAAAGGCCGTTTGATAGGGGAATAGGGGACGACAGTCAACAGCTTTGATGCAGACATCATTATTCTCCTTTGCCTCAGTTATGGAAACGATGGTGCTTAAAGCTTATGAATCTCCCACGAAAGTTTCTCCAGCACAGTGGGCAATCAAACAGCGGCACTACCCCCGACATATGGTTTGTGACTGTTAAGATTTTAATCATGTGTACACACAACCTAGGACGCTACCGCTTGTAGTAGGTGTCTTTCTATGAAGGTTGTATGTGAGGGTGTAGGGTTACCTTCACAGTGTGTCACAAGAGCGAGGAAACATTGAAATTAGCATAAACTACAAAGGCCTTCTTAAACTCTAAGAATTTGTTTTCCTCGGTATACACTGTAACACATGTCGGTTTACTAAAAAGTCACTTGTGGAAAAGGCACTCAGACACCTCAAGCAAATATGCTGTTTATAGGGAGGGAGAGGAAGTGGGAGATGTCCTTTATGCATCAGTAATAGTAATAGTCTTGTTTCTTATTTTCTTCATCTGAGAATAATAGACTGTTCACACGCATCTTGCGATGAGCTGTAAAATTCCGATAAATGGACGGGTCCAACGACTCTGTTCGAAACTTCACCTTCATCTGACTTGCACTTATCCAATGTATAGACATGAACTGAATTATCAGTATTCTGCACCTCAAATTTCGGTAGATCCCGGGTTAATGGAAAACTTGATACCGTCAAACTTACACAACCCGCAATCGTCAATACCTCCGCCTATTGAGATAAGTACTCTGGCTGCCCCGTTTAATATTTTTTCAAAGTTGGAATTGACCATGCAAAGCAATACTGAGCGTCGTTTATAACATTAATACATCTCTTCTTGTTAGCTGTATCATCAGGAAGCTTGATACAGCTGGAGCCTCCACTGACTGAATTATGGACATCATTGTGGATGCCGGGGTATATTACTTGGCTGAGTGCTTTACCTGGGCCTCTGACATGCATTTTAGAAAACATGTCTTTTATAGCACTCAAGGTGAAATCTTCAAACCACATAGCGATTGAGGTGCTCCATGATACCACTCCCAAACATAGATGATGCTTGGTCTCCTCTGGAACACTGCCTTGTTTGGGGGGCGTGAGCTCACAGAACTGCACTTAGTGGAGAGTCAGATCTCTCTCCAGCAGGGGAAGGCACGATTTCACAAACCCTACTGGGTCTTTGTATCCCCCCGCTGGGTTCCCAGTTTGAAAGAAAGCAGATTCACTCTTCAAAAGTGTCCTCAGTCACCGCATAATTTATCTCTGGCATCCCATTACTAACCTGGTGCAGATCATTACTAGGACGGGAGAGGGAACTACCGCCAACTGGTGATACACTAGAAGCAGTGGTTGGTGACGTGGCTCATTGTAGGCGAGGGTCAGCATTTTCCTAATGCAAACAACCACGCAGTGGAGATGTAGCGCCTTGTGGCTGACTTGTACCTGTGAACAAATTAACTGCTGGAAATGAAGAATTAACTGTTTTAAACTGAAAAAATCAGTACCCGACCTGTCCCTTATTCATAAACTAGTACAAGAAAAATTCAAAAGTTTATTTCAAAGCAGACTAATATCTTGAATATATTTTTTCGTATCAAATTAAATCCAAAGGTCATATTGATAAAAGCATAGTTCAAAGAAATTAAAAACCTAAAGAGAAGGAAAGTATTTCTCAGGGAATAACTTGCAACGAAAAGAAAGATAGTTTATCTTAATTCAGACAGGGAAACGTAGTTTACGTTTTATTGAAAAGTAATTAATTACACATTAAAAGTGATTCCATTTAATTCTGAAATGTTGAGATTGACGAAATAGTTAATTAAGATAAAATTTCAATGGAGTCAAGGACATTGTATTATCAAGGCCCTGCTTATAGAGGTTATCATTGATTGACAACGGAAGGTGAACAATATTAAATTATATCTTTGCCTTGTGAACGTATTCTCCAGTTTACGTAAAAATTTATAACATTCACACTGATTGCTTGTATATACGACTATTCGTTGAAACTTTAAAAGAGGAGCAACTACAAGAGTCAACGGATCTATATGACATATTCATCAGTTATATACGAAAGCTGTCGTTTCTGATGCATACGTTGTTGAGAAAGTAGTTTTAAGACTACAAAGAGTAAGCTTCGCTGTAGGTTCCTGTTATTGGTAAAGTAAATATATCATTCCTACTGTCCGTAGGCTCCCGCATTTAGTATTTTTCTGGTGACTGATACCAGCTTTGGTGGTACTTCATCTTCCGAATCTAGTGAACGCTGACAGTGAGATGCGTTGTTGCACTTAATATCCACTGACCCCATTATACCACGAAAAGTTTTATTGTGTTCATCCTTTTGTGAATAGTGAAGTTATAACGAGCAGTAGTGTGATTTACAGAGAAGAAGCTGAATATCAGATCTTACTTGACGTGTTAGTACAGACGATTATTTCAAGTCACATAGATTACGTCGTTGAGCGTAGGCAAGGTCTTGTAAGTGCAACTTATTGTAGTATTACGAGAGTGGGCTACATTGTCTGACGTTGTTTTTCACCTACGTATTACACTGCTGTATGGTGGCGAAAATACATGTTTAAATTCGGTGTGGATGTAAAACGTCTTCTGAAATCGTTCTGGATCGATTCTCAAAATGTTCAAATATGTGTGAATTCCTAAGGGACCAAACTGCTGAGGTCATCGGTCCTTTGATTTACACACTACTTAAACTAACTTAATCTAACTTATGCTGAGAACAACACAGACACCCATGCCCGAGGGAGGACTCGAACCTCTGGCGGGAGGGGCCACGCAATTAGTGACATGGCGCCTCTAAACACGCGCCCGCTTCGCGCGGCAATCAATTCTCAGAAAAATATTTTGAACAATTAGTTCAGGAGCCCACTCGAAGTTTAAATGGATGCGAAAGGATACTTGACCTCTTTGCAACAAATAATGACAAGCAAATTAGGAGCATCAGACGGATACAGAGATTAATGACCACTAAATTCCGTAACATAAAACCCACCAAAAAAACGCAAAATACATCTATTTAAGGAAGCAGACATAAATTCGCTTGAAGCATTTCTAAAAGACAGTCACCTCTCCTTCCAATCTGACTATGTAAGCGTACACCGGATGTGATTTATATTCAACGAAATAGTATTGACGGCAAAACAGAGACACACATTGAGGTGGCAAAAATCATGGGATAGCCGTATGCACGTATACAAACGGCGGTAGTATCGCGTACACAAACTGTGAAAGGGCAGTGCATTGCCAGAGCTGTCATTTGTACTCATATGATTCGTAAGGAAAGGTGTCCGTTATTATGGTCTCACGACGTGAATTAAAAAACTTTGAACGTGGAATGGCAGTTGCAGCTACACGCATGGGACATTCTGTTTCGGAACTCGTTAGGGAATTCAATATTTCGAGATCCACAGTGTCAAGACCGTGCCGAGATCCACAGTGTCAAGACAGTGCCGGGAGTAACATTTCATGCATTACCTCTCACCGTGGACAACGCAGCGGCTGTCAGCCTTCACTTAACGACCCTGAGCTGCGGCGTTTGACTAGAGTTGTCATTACTAACAGACATGCAGCACTGCGTGAAATAATCGAAGAAATTACTATAGAACCTACAAGGAACGTATCCGTCATGACAGTGCGGCGAAATTTGCGTCAGTGGGCAGTTGCAGCAGACGAGCGACGCGGGCGCCTTTGCTAACAGCACGACATCGCCTGCAGCTCGCCTTTTCGGCTCGTGGCCATATTGGTTTGACCACAGACACCTTGAAAACTACTGCTTGGTAAGATAGCCGGCCGGTGTGGCCGTGCGGTTCTAGGCGTTTCAGTTTGGAACCGCGTGACCGCTACGGTCGCAGATTCGAGTCCTGCCTCGGCCATGGATATGTGTGATGTCCTTAGGTTAGTTAGGTTTAAGTAGTTCTAAGTTCTAGGGGACTGATGACCACAGATGTTAAGTCCCATAGTGCTCAGAGCCATTTGAACCATTTGGTAACATAAGTCCCGACTTCAGTTGATAAGAGCTTTTGGTAGGGTTCGAGCGTGGCGCAGACCCCACGAAGCCATGGCCCGAAGTTGTCAACAACGTACTGTGTAAGACGGTGGTGGCTCAGTAACCATGTGGGCTGTATTTACATGGAATGGGCTAGGCCCTGCGGTCCAACTGAACCGATCAGTGACTGGAAATAGTTACGTTCGGCTACTTGAAGAACGTTTGCAGCCATTCATGGAATTACGTTCCCAAGAAACTTTGGAATTTTTGTAGATGACAACGCGCCGTGTCACCGGGCCAAAATTGTTCACAATTGGTGTGTAGAGCATTCTGGACAACTGGAACGAATGATTTGGCCACCCAGATCACCCCAGATGAATCAAAAATGGCTCTAAGCACCATGGGACTTAACATCTGAGGTCATCAGTATCCTAGACTTACAACTACTTAAACCTAAAAGAATCATCCACACAATTCCGAAGACGGCAAGAGCTGACAAGTGCGAGAATTATCGCACAATCAGCTTAACAGCTCATGCATCGAAGCTGCTTACAAGAATAATATACAGAAGAATGGAAAAGAAAATTGACAATGCGCTAGGTGACGATCAGTTTGGCTTTAGGAAAAGTAAAGGGACGAGAGAGGCAATTCTGACGTTACGGCTAATAATGGAAGCAAGGCTAAAGAAAAATCAAGACACTTTCATAGGATTTGTCGACCTGGAAAAAGCGTTCGACAATATAAAATGGTGGAAGCTGTTCGAGATTCTGAAAAAAGTAGGGGTAAGCTATAGGGAGAGACGGGTCATATACAATATGTACAACAACCAAGAGGGAATAATAAGAGTGGACGATCAAGAACGAAGTGCTCGTATTAAGAAGGGTGTAAGACAAGTCTGTAGCCTTTCGCCCCTACTCTTCAATATGTACATCGAGGAAGCAATGATGGAAATAAAAGAAAGGTTCAGGAGTGGAATTAAAATACAAGGTGACAGGATATCAATGATACGATTCGCTGATGACATTGCTATCCTGAGTGAAAGTGAAGAAAAATGATCTGCTGAACGGAATGAACAGTCTAATGAGTACACAGTATGGTTTGAGAGTAAATCGGAGAAAGACGTAGGTAATGAGAAGTAGTAGAAATGAGAACAGCGAGAAACTTAACATTAGGATTGATGGTCACGAAGTCAATGAAGTTAAGGAATTCTGCTACCTAGGCAGTAAAATAACCAATGACGGACGGAGCAAGGAGGACATCAAAAGCAGACTCGCTATGTCAAAAAAGGCATTTCTGGCCAAGAGAAGTCTACTAATATCAAATACCGGCCTTAATTTGAGGAAGAAATTTCTGAGGATGTACGTCTGGAGTACAGTATTGTATGGTAGTGAAACATGGACTGTGGGAAAACTGGAACAGAAGAGAATCGAAGCATTTGAGATATGGTGCTATAGACGAATGTTGAAAATTAGGTGGACTAATAAGGTAAGGAATGAGGAGGTTCTACGCAGAATCGGAGAGGAAAGCAATATGTGGAAAACACTGATAAGGAGAAGGGACAGGATGATAGGACATCTGATAAGACATGAGGGAATGACTTCCATGGTATTAGAGGGAGCTGTAGAGGGCAAAAACTGTAGAGGAAGACAGAGCCTGGAACACGTCAAGCAAATAATTGAGAACGTAGGTTGCAAGTGCTACTCTGAGATGAAGAGGTTAGCATAGGAAAAGAATTCGTGGCGGGCCGCATCAAACCAGTGAGTAGACTGATGACCAAAAAAAAAAACCTAACTAATCTAGGGACATCACACACATACATCCACGCCCGAGGCAGGGTTCGAACCTGCGACCGTAGCGGCAGCGCTTTTCCAGACTGAAGCGCCTAGAACCGCTCGGCCACACCGGCCGGCCACACATGAATCCCGTTGAGTAGATGCCAGTCGAGGTGTTACACTACGCCGGGCACAGGGATGTCTGACACGATATTAGGAGGTATCTCATGACTTTTGACACCTCAGTGTATAATACAGAGTGTTTATAAATGAATATCGGGGTTTTAACGCTTTATACTATTTATTACATTAAACTTAAGATATAAATGATATGTCAAATGAAAGAGCAACACAAACACTTACCATGAACCTTATAAACATTCAATGTGAGCACCATTTGTCACTCGGCACACATCAAGTCTGTACCCAAGCGCTGGATAGGCCGCAAGGGGCCCAATACAGGGTTTGCTTTACATGGCCTGCACGTTCACCCGACCTAACGCCATGCGATTTTTTCCTTTGGGGCTTCATCAAGGATCGTGTGTACGTGCCTCCGCTACCACCAGACCTCCCTGAATTAAGAAACCGGACTGAAGCAGCTGTTGCTACAATCACTGAAGACACACCTATCAACGTTTGGAAAGAACTCGGCTATATACTTGATGTGTGCCGTGTGACAAATGGGGCTCACATTGAACGTTTATAAGGTTCTTGGTAGAACTGTTTGAGCTGCTCTTTCATTTGCCATATCATTTATAGCTGTAAGTTTAATATAATAAATATTATAAAGTGTTAAAACCACGATATTCATTTTCAAACACTCTGTATATTAATTAATAAAAGATGGTATTGATCGACCATGGTACACCAACAACGCAGAACACTGTTGCAGAAGCAACGAAAAATCATGCCAAATTGGAAAGGATGCCAAATCCCCAAGATTGGCAAAGTTTTACATAAGTTCGAAATTTAGAGCGAACTTCAGTGCGAGATGCTTTTAATAGTTTCCACAAATTAACTACGTTTCAAAATCTGGCATAAAATCCAAAGAGATTGTGGTCGTATGTGAAGTACGCCAGCGTAAATATGCAATCAATACTTTCACTGCGGTATAAAAATGGTGATGTCACGGATGGCTTTGCCACTAAAGCTGAGTTACTAAATACAGTTTTCCGAAATTGCTTCACCAAAGAAGACGAAGTAAATATTTCAGAATTCGAATCAAGAACAACTGCCAACGTGTGTAACTCAGTAGCGATGTAGTGAAGCACCTTAAATCACTTAATAATGTCAAGTCCTCTCGTCCACATTGTACACCAGTCAGGTTCAAAAAATGGCTCTAAGCACTATGGGACTTAACATCTGAGGTCAGCCCCCTAGAACTTAGAACTGCTTAAACCTAACTAATCTAAGAACTTCACACACATTCATGCCCGAGGCAGGATTCGAACCTGCGACCGTAGCGATCGCTCGGTTCCAGACTGAAGCGCCTAGAACCGCTCGGCCACACCGGCCGGCACCAGTCAGGTTCCTTTGAGAGTATGCTGATACAACAGCTCCATGCAACCGCACACTCGTCGAAAGTTCCATACCCAAAGAATGGAAAGTTGCATAAGTCACACGAATACTCAAGAAAGGAAATAGGACTAATCCGCTGAATTACAGACCCACATCGCTGTCAGTTTGTAGTAGGATTTTTGAACATATACTGTGTTCGAACATTATGAGTTACCTCGGAGAAAACGATTTATTGACGAACAACCAACACAGATTCAGAATATATCGTTATTATGAAACACAAGTAGCTCTTTACTCTCACGAAGTACCACCGACAGTGAGTGACAAGTTGATTGCATATTTTTAAATTTCCAGAGGTCTTTTGACACTCTTCTTAAGACGAGACTTCTAATAACCAAATTGCGTGACTATGGAGTATCGATTCAGTCGTGTGACTAGATTCGTAATTTCCTGTAAGAAAGGCCACAGTGTATAGTAATCGATGGGAAATCGTAGTGCAAAGCAGAAGTAATATCCAGCGTTCCTCAAAGAACTGTTATAGCTCTCTCTTGTTCCTGATGTACAGAAACGATTTAGGAGACAATCTGACCAGCCCTCTTATATTGTTAGCAGATGTTGCTATCATTTATCGTCTTATAAAGTCGCAAGGTGATCAAAACAAATCGCAAATGCTTTAGACTTATTGCGCGAAAAGTGGCAATCGACTCTAAATAATGAAAAGTGTGAAGTCATCAACATGAGGATTAAACGAAATCCGCTAAATTTCGATTACAAAATAAATGAAACAAATCTGAAAGCTGTAAATTCACCTAAATACATAGGGATTACAGTTACAAATAACTTAAACTGCAAAAATGGTTCAAATGGCTCTGAGCACTATGGGACTTAACTTCTGAGGTCATCAGTCCCCTAGAACTTAGAACTACCTAAATCTAACTAACCTAAGGACATCACACACATCCATGCCCGGGGCAGGATTCGAACCTGCGACCGTAGCGCCTAGAACGGCTCGGCCACTCCGGCCGGCAAAATTGCAAAGTTCATATAGATAATGGTGTGGGTAGAGAAAAGCAAAGACTGCGATTCATTGGCAGGACACTAAGAAAATGCAACAGGTGTGCTAGAGACTGTTTACACAACGCTTGCTCGCCCTTTGTTGGAGTATTGCTGTGCTGTGTGAGATTCGCATCAGATAGGATTGACAGAAGACATCGAAAACCTTCGGAGAAGGGTGGTTCGTTTTGTATTATCGCGAAACAGGGAGAGAGCGCCACGGATATGATACACGAATAGGGGCAGTCGTTAAAACAAAGGTGTTTGCAGCTGCGGCAGGATATTCTCCTCAAAGTGTGAAAATATTTTGTTGGCACCCACTAGCATAGGAAGGAATTATCATCGTAATAAAATAAAAGAAATCAGAGCTCGCACGAAAAGATTTAAGTGATAATTTTGCAGGTATTTTAGGTCAAACATTCGAATCCTGCGGTTACAGGTCGTTTTTAATATTAGTAAGCTAAATGAATTCTCACTAGGCGCAGCTGCAGACACAGCCCGCTCCTTCCCCCCACCCCCCAACCCCCCCACCCCCACTCCCCCACCCCCATCCTCGGCTATGAGAGCCTCTGTTTTTAAGTGAACCAGGATAGAACTGCGTGGCGGAAACAGCTCTCGACGGGCAAGAAGCCGTCGGCTGCGTGCAGGTGTGTTTCGAGGAATTACGCGCCAGCTCTGCGTTACGTCACGCGCCCGCCTGTGTGCTCCGCTCGCGGTAAATCCACGCAGTACAGACCCGTGAGGGAATCCCGCTGCTCTTGCCTCGCTGCTGCAGGCCGGCACGAGATCGACGGCTTCTGCTTCCTCCCCAGCATCGACAGCGACGTGTACCTCTTTCGTATATTGTCATCAGTGAGATCCGTTCCGTTCTCTTTCCCGCGTCTTCAGAGACTCATTTACCTACTCAAATCTCCACGAAGTTCTTCAAGGTTTCCTCCGAATATCTTTGAAAACCGCTAATAAAGTTCTAATATAGTGCGACGTTTGGCCTGAATTGAAATAGTGTAAACGAACTTTCAGTCAAGTGGTGACCTAATCTCTTTGCTACATCTAATGACCTAAAACATGTTCGTAAAGAATGATTTACATTTCACGCGCGGGGTTCTGACGCAGAAAGAAATTAAATTTACTGCACAACTTAAAGTCAATGAAGCTGTATTCATATACTCGCCCTGTAACTTTCTGAATCACGCAGAAAGCAGGATTAAGAATGTGAATAAATATTATTCGTTGTCATTACATCTACATCTACATCTGGATCTACATCTACATCCATACTCAGCAAGCCACCTGACGGTGTGTGGCGGAGGGTACCCTGAGTACCTCTATCTGTTCTCCCTTCTATTCCAGTCTCGTATTGTTCGTGGAAAGAAGGATTGTCGGTATGCTTCTGTGTGGGCTCTAATCTCTTTGATTTTATCCTCATGGTCTCTTCGCGAGATATACGTAGGAGGGAGCAATATACTGCTCGACTCTTCGGTGAAGGTATGTTCTCGAAACTTTAACAAAAGCCCGTACCGAGCTACTGAGCGTCTCTCCTGCAGAGTCTTCCACTGGAGTTTATCTGTCATCTCCGTAACGCTTTCGCGATTACTAAATGATCCTGTAACGAAGCGCGCTGCTCTCCATTGGATTTTCTCTATCTCTTCTATCAGCCCTATCTGGTACGGATCCCACACTGCTGAGCAGTATTCAAGCAGTGGGCGAACAAGAGTACTATAACCTACTTCCTTTGTTTTCGGATTGCATTTCCGTAGGATTCTTCAATGAATCTCAGTCTGGCATCTGCTTTACCGACGATCAACTTTATATGATCATTCCATTTTAAATCACTCCTAATGCGTACTCCCAGATAATTTATGGAATTAACTGCTTCCAGTTGCTGACCTGCTATTTTGTAGCTAAATGATAAGGGCTCTATCTTTCTATGTATTCGCAGCACATTACACTTGTCTACATTGAGATTCAATTGCCATTCCCTGCACCATGCGTCAATCCGCTGCAGATCCTCCTGCATTTCAGTACAATTTTCCATTGTTAGAGCCTCTCGATACACCACAGCATCATCTGCAAAAAGCCCCAGTGAACTTCCGACGTCATCCAACAGGTCATTTATGTATATTGTGAATAGCAACGCTCCTATGACATTCCCCTGCGGCACACCTGAAACCACTCTTACTTCGGAAGACTTCTCTCCATTGAGAATGACATGCTGCGTTCTGTTATCTAGGAACTCCTCAATCCAATCACACAATTGGTCTGATAGTCCATATGCTCTTACTTTGTTCATTAAACGGCTGTGGGAAACCGTATCGAACGCCTTGCGGAAGTCAAGAAACACGGCATCTACCTGTGAACCCGTGTCTATGGCCCTCTGAGTCTCGTGGACGAATAGCGCGAGCTGGGTTTCACACGACCGTCTTTTTCGAAACCCATGCTGATTCCTACAGAGTAGATTTCTAGTCTCCAGAAAAGTCATTATACTCGAACATAATACGTGTTCCAAAATTCTACAACTGATCGACGTTAGAGATATAGGTCTATAGTTCTGCACATCTGTTCGACGTCCCTTCTTGAAAACGGGGATGACCTGTGCCCTTTTCCAATCCTTTGGAACGCTACACACTTCTAGAGACCTACGGTACACCGCTGCAAGAAGGGGGGCAAGTTCCTTCGCGTACTCTGTGTAAAATCGAACTGGTATCCCATCAGGTCCAGCGGCCTTTCCTCTTTTGAGTGATTTTAATTGTTTCTCTATCCCTCTGTCGTCTATTTCGATATCTACCATTTTGTCATTTGTGCGACAATCTAGAGAAGAAACTACAGTGCAGTCTTCCTCTGTGAAACACCTTTGGAAAAAGACATTTAGTATTTCGGCGTTTAGTCTGTCATCTTCTGTTTCAGTACCATTTTGGTCACAGAGTGTCTGGACATTTTGTTTTGATCCACCTACCGCTTTGACATAAGACCAAAATTTCTTAGGATTTTCTGCCAAGTCAGGACATAGAACTTTACTTTCGAATTCACTGAACGCCTCTCGCATAGCCCTCCTCACACTACATTTCGCTTCGCGTAATTTTTGTTTGTCTGCAAGGCTTTGGTTATGTTTATGTTTGCTGTGAAGTTCCCTTTGCTTCCGCAGCAGTTTTCTAGCTCGATTTTTGTACCACGGTGGCTCTTTTCCATCTCTTACGATCTTGCTTGGCACATACTCATTTAACGCATATTGTACGATGGTTTTGAACTTTGTCCACTGATCCTCAACACTATCTGCACTTGAGACAAAACTTTTCTGTTGAGCCGTCAGGTACTCTGTAATCTGCTTTTTGTCACTTTTGCTAAACAGAAAAATCTTCCTACCTTTTTTAATATTTCTATTTACGGCTGAAATCATCGATGCCGTAACCGCTTTATGATCGCTGATTCCCTGTTCTGCGTTAACTGTTTCAAATAGTTCGGGTCTGTTTGTCACCAGAAGGTCTAATATGTTATCGCCACGAGTCGGTTCTCTGTTTACCTGCTCAAGGTAGTTTTCAGATAAAGCACTTAAAATTTCACTGGATTCTTTGTCCCTGCCACCCGTTATGAATGTTTGAGTCTCCCAGTCTATATCCGGCAAATTAAAATCTCCACCCAGAACTATAACATGGTGAGGAAATCTACTCGAAATATTTTCCAAATTATCCTTCAGGTGCTCAGCCACAACAGCTGCTGAGCCAGGGGGCCTATAGAGACATCCAATTACCATGTCTGAGCCTGCTTTAACCGTGACCTTCACCCAAATCATCTCACATTTCGGATCTCTGTCAATTTCCTTCGATACTATTGCACTTCTTATCGCTATAAACACGCCTCCCCCTTCACTGTCCAGCCTGTCTCTGCGGTATACATTCCAATCTGAGTTTAGGATTTCATTACTGTTTACGTCTGGTTTCAGCCAACTTTCTGTCCCTAGTACTATATGGGCGTTGTGACCGTTTATTAATGAGAGCAGTTCTGGGACCTTTCTATAGACGCTCCTGCAGTTTACTAATAGCACATTAATATTGTTATTCCCTGTTGCATTTTGCCTACTCCTACCTTGCCACGTCTCAGGAGGTGTCTTGTCGGGCCTAGGGAGGGAATTCTCTAACCTAACAAAACCCACATGTGCACTCCACACGTACTCCGCTACCCTTGTAGCCGCTTCCTGCGTGTAATGCACGCCTGACCTATTCAAGGAGGACGCTACATTTCTCCACCCGATAGCGGAGGTCGAGAAATTTGCACCCCAGATCACCGCAGAATCGTTTTGAGCCTCTGGTTTAAGCCTTCCACTCGGCTCCAAACCAGAGGACCGCGATCGGTTCTGGGAACGATACTACAAATAGTTAGCTCTGATTCCACCCCGCGAGCGAGGCTTTCCGCCTTCACCAATTCCGCCAACCGCCTGTACGAACTGAGGATGACCTCTGAACCCAGACGGCAGGTGTCATTGGTGCCGACATGAGCAACAATTTGCAGTCGGGTGCACCCAGTGCTCTCTATCGCCGCCGGTAGGGCCTCCTCCACATCTCGGATGAGACCCCCCGGCAAGCAGACAGAGTGAACACTGGCCTTCTTTCCCGACCTTTCCGCTATTTCCCTAAAGGGCTCCATCACCCGCCTAACGTTGTAGCTCCCAATAACTAACAAACCCCTCCCCCCGTGTGCCTGCTCGGACCTTGCTGAAGGAGCAGCCACATGTCCACTCACAGGCAGAGCGGGCGATGCCACACGACCAGCCTCCACATTTACCCTCCGCCTCGTGCGCCGCGAACGCCGCTGAACCCGCTACTCCACTTGGGGAGAGGGTGGCCCAACCGCGCCCGGTACCCGCGAAGATGTCTCGACAGCAGGGACAGTGGGTGAAGCATGTAACACCTGGGGTGTACCTTGCGACGCACCAGACTCCCCACTGCCGCTACACTCCGAGGCATTAGCCTGAAGACGGCTGATCGCGGCCATCAACACGTTCAGCTGTTCGTGAACAGTGGCCAGCTCCTCCTGCGTCCGTACACAGCAGTCACACATCCTATCCATCCTAAGAAATCAATTGACTGTAGAGAGTTAATCAACTTTTAAATAGACTGCTAATTCACTAAACTAGACACTTCTTGTAGAAAACAATGAAAATAGCACTACCTGTCTCTGGACTATATTGAAAACAAACACTAGCACTACTGGCACTATGGTTGACTAAAGGGACTCTCTCTGACTGTATTCAAAACAAACACGAAATCTATGGAACACTATTAATAGCACTCGACAATTAAAGCTTCGTGAAAGCAAAAACACACGGAAGAAGAAGTGACAAGTAAGAAAAATACAGTTAATACTTAAATTAAGGTAGCTCGCTGCACAGCAGACGTGAAGCAGACGGCGGTTAGGAGGACATTAAATGTAGTTCTCACAAACATAGAGACCGATGTTGTTGAACAAAGAAATAAATGGCTCTGAGCACTGTGGGACCTTACTTCTGAGGTCATCAGTCCCCTAGAACTTAGATCTACGTAAACCTAACTAACCTAAGGACAACACACACATCCATGCCCGAGGCAGGAATTGAACCTGCGACCGTAGCAGTAGCGCGGTTCCAAACTGAAGCGCCTAGAACCGCTCGGCCACCGCGCCCGGTTGTTGAACAAAGAGTATCAGTTGTAAAACTGTAGTCTAAGACTCCCACTTTTTGTTTAGCTATAAATGTCAGTGAATTCAAATATTATAAGAATATAAATGTTCCAACGTATCTGTGCGTATCTTTAATGTAACTTTAACACTCCCTTGCGGTACGCCCGAAGACACTCTGTTCTGTTCGCTAGAAACCCATCCCTCCAAACACACAGGTGGTCTCATATTCTGTACGCTTGTATTTTATTTGGTTGTAGTACGGAACTATATCGAAAGCATTAATGAAGTCAGGGAACGTGGTATCTACCTAGGAGCCTGTATCTACGGCTTTCTGGATCACTTAGGCGAACAGAGCGAACTGGGTTTCACACGATCATCGTGACCGGCACCCATGTTAATTCGTAGAGAGAAGATTTTCGATCTCCAGAAATGTCATAACACGCGACCATAAAAGATGTTCCAAAATCCTTACAGACCGACGTTAGACATGAAGGCCTACAGTTTAGTGCGTCTGTTTGACTACCCTTCTTCAATATGGAAATGACCTATGCTTTTTTCCAATCATCAGGAACACTACGCTCCCCCAGAGACCTACATTCCACTTCTGCTAGAAGTGGGGCAAATTCTTTCCCATACTCTGTGTAGAATCTTAATGAAATCCCCTCAAATTCAGTAGCCTTCCATCTATTGAACGATTACAGTTTATTATCTATCCCACAGTGAATTATTTCGATATCAGCTACTTTGTTGTTCGTGCGACGATTTAAGGGAGGCACTGCAATGGGATCATCCTCTGTGAAACAATTTCGGAACAAGACGTTCATTATTCCGGCATTTTCTGAGTTATCACCTGTTTTAGTGCCATTATGGTCAGAGAGTGCTTGGACAGATGGGTTCCATCCGTTTACTGATGCGTAACGTAAGACCAAAACGTGATAATTTCCTGTCAAAAGACACATGGGAGAGAGAGGAAAGATGGCCACGTATTGGTTTCTGGACACATCGTTATAGCAACTTACCTCTTAGCTTTGGCCAGTACTACCCCCCATAGCAACTACACTACTTAAGAGGGTGAAACTAGTTAACTGAAAACTGTGTGTGTGCCAAAACCTCTGGCTAACAATGTGAAAGCCAATACTTTTAATATTCCAATTACAGTATCGATCTAGAACCACCTTTGCTATCCTACTTCCAAACACGGACATATTTATGCTAATTACATTTGAGATGCGTGATTTTAATTGATCTGACGGTCAGTAAATGAAATTAAAAACAAAGAAAAGCATTCTGTAATAGTCAGATTGCCATTGTCATAAAACAATCATACACAGTGCGTAACTGTTGCATAACGAAAATGCACCCTTTTATAAAAACGCATCTGCTGAACTTATATGAAATTTTGTTAATGACAGTCGTTTCTGATAGCTGGGCACTGGATAAGTCGACTCTGCTCAGTGTGATCCGCAAAAATGACGAGCTGAAATGAATTATACTGCACGGCAGTTTTCTTTTTAACTCTTTCACCTAGATGCATTGGAAATTACGTTTTTGTTGTCCTTTTTTCAAAAATGGTAATCACTGTTCACGTAATGGTGCAAGGCGTGACAATGAAACTTTTTACCAAACACGTTTTTCATTTAAATAGTGAAGATAAGCTTCAGTGAAACGTTTCATAACATTCTTTTGAATGGAGAAATAACACATTGTCAAAGCTTCACCCTCCATTGCCGGTGGTGAACTGGAGCCGAGCTCGCGGCCGCAGACTATATGTACCTGGCGCGCCAACGTCCGAGGGCTTCTCCGCGGTCATTTCTGGTGCGGTTCTCCTCTTGCTACCTGCGACGGTCGTTCGCTGCAGCACGGCAAGCCAGGATCCGTTTACCTTAAGGCATTCCTCTTTCTTGTTCAAACTGTTCGCGTGTTTTTGTATTTCTACAGCTTCTCAGAACAAGCGCGTGTGATAGTGGTTCTCTACAGCCAGAACTTCCGTGTCGGCGAATTTTATTACGTGGTCGGTCTCATTCAGTGCGTGCTCTGCTACGGCCGATTTCTCCACCTGCCCCAACCTGCGATGTTGCTTATGCTCTTTGATCCTGGGGTTAATGGATCGTCCAGTCATTCCGACATAAACTTTTCCGCATGTGCATGGTATGCGGTATATTCCCGACATTGCAAGTGGGTCTCTTTTTCTCCTTCGCCGATCTAAGACACTCTTTGATCTTCCTTGTCGGTTTGAAAATCGTCTTTACGCCATGTTTGCGCAATATACGGCCGATTCTGTCCGTCACTCTGGGAATGTATGGCAGAAAGGCCGTACCCGACATTTCTTTTTCTGGTTCCTTACTTCGCCGAGTGTTTGGCTCTGTTACACTTCTAATATACTTTGTGGAGTACCCATTGCTCCTCACGACAGTTTCCAGGTGTTGCATTTCTCGTTTGAGGTGTTGCGGCTCACATATTCGGCCCGCTCTCGTTACGGGCGTACTAATCATGCCTCTTTTCTGGCTCGGGTGGTGGTTTGACAGTTTATGCAGGTATCGGTCCGTGTGATTCGGTTATCGATACACGCTGTGTCCCAGGTTTTCGCAGTCCCTTGTGACCAGCACATCTAGAAATGACAGTTTCTTGTCTTTTTCTACTTCCATGGTAAATGTTATGTTGGCATGGAGGCTGTTCAAGTGCCTTAGGAAGTCACCGAGCTGTTCTTCACCATGGCTCCACACCACGAAAGTATCATCGACGTACCTGTACCACAGCTTAGGTTTGAAAGTCGCCGAGTCCAGTGGCTGTGCTTCGAATTGTTCCATGAAGAAGTCAAAAAACTTCGAAAATTTCGGATTTTTTTCAGTTTTTTCAAAATATCTCAGTTTCATTTTCTCCTATCGCTTTAACGTCTATTTTCTTTTTTAAAGAGCACAAAATTCTCTACAAATTTGATTCTTGCCATTTTTTTCTACTCCAAATATCTAAGGCGCTACAGCGCCTCAAAAAATAGCAATTTTCCAAATTTTGCGTATAGTGGCAAGATACCTTATTTTTGAACATTATTTTTTCAGTTTCTGTTTGTGTAGTATAAATACATTATACATCATGTTATAAGTTGGAATTTACCACCTCACCTTCAGGTATTCAGTTTCTCTGTATGCAACATGCTGGGCACCCAACTATTGTGATTCTTACATCACTACCTGAAGTTCACTATGAGCCACCTCAGCCCTGGTATCTGTAAAATTATAAATATAAAAATACATCATTAAGAGACATAAACACACACACAAACATACACACGCACTCAAAATAAATTGTCTCAGGAAACTGAACTATTATTAGCTGCAATAGGCAACCTAATTAGGTAAGTAATTATTCTTGTGTATAAAAGCCACACAGTTGACATTAAAAATAAGTAGCTTTATTACAATTAAAATACATTGTCAGTTACTAAAAAATGTTGACAGTTCTGGGTGTGTAATACTTGTAATATTGACTTAAGCGCACTTGAGACAGATATGAGCATCACTTCCAACGTTTTGATGGGCCAGGTTCCTCAGTGTCACCAGAAACCTTGAGTTACGGATTCAGGGTCTGTACATAGAGTTGATCCCAGATTGACCTCTTCTTTCAACAGCGAGTCAGCCTCAGCAAGTTCGTTGGTTTCGTCAGCGGTTTCTTCAACATCCTCCATAACATCTTCTTCACTGTCTTCATATAAAAATTTTGGCACGTTTTCGCAGTTGACCCCAATACATTTCTTGCAAAGTGAAGAACATTTCAAAGCCACGTTTCTGCAGGAGCACGCTCCGCCACAGGTCAGCTTGCATGAGCATGACACAATGTGAAGAAGTGCTTCAGGGGCTGGATCTTGGCTCATTATAACGGGTATTGGACCGTGGTCGCTATGATTCTAGCCCCATTTCTCAGGAGGTTCCCAGTTTCCCATCCAACTTTGGACTTGTTGGTAAGTTCGCAACGAATGATGTTGTGCAGCATCTTGTGTAGGTGGCAACCGTGCAAGATTCAGTTTGCTTTTTGTGGCAGACTTGGCGAATAGCTGGTACCGCAAGTGGTCTAGTGTGTGGGAACTGCTGACACCTCCACTATACAATGCGATAGTAACCTGTTCTCCTGCAGTTATTATTTCTTCACGGGTAGCATGTGGTTTATTGAATGTGCAAAGCGCTAAGGTTAGGTGTTCATTTTTCGCAACAATATTGCAGCACTTAATTTTTCCTTGACCAAAAAAAGCAGATGTTGTATCACATCCGCTAAAGGCGTGAGTGAACAGAATATATTCACTGTCAAACTTGTAAGATGCAGTGGAAAACCACTTGTCTTCTGCATTTCCTCTTCCTGGCTTTAAGAAAAATAAGTTTTCAATGCCTTGCCCCAAACCGGTCATGAGCACAAGCAGGTCAACATCTTCTCCTACAATGACAACACTTCCAAAATCTTTGGTTCTTGAAATGGCAGATGTTACAATTATAACGTCAGCATCTTCTTGTGCCTGGTGCACTTCAATGCTACACTCCAGAAATTCCATTTTAAGAAGTGTGATCAAATGCATCTTGTTTCGTTCGTTGTACAAGAACTTGTCCTGAGGGACTTGGTGCACCATCTCTGATTCAACCACAACGTCAACCGAAGAATGTTGTTTGGACCTACGAATCCTCTCAGTACTCTTTGTGCTACATTGTCTCCCTCACATAGATACCTATCAAATACAATAGCAAATTGAGATTCAAAATGACGTTGCAGGTAAGAAACATAGCTTTGGGCTATTGACTTGAAGCAAACATTTCGAGTCCAAGTCACTTTGTGGATAAGGTACCCTCCATCAATGACAAAAAATTTACTCGGTCCACCTGACTTTACATCTTCCACTGGTACGAAGGCATTGTAGAATGAAGATTTTGTTCCTTTTCGCATACCTTTTTCTGAGAATAGGAACATTGGGTAACGAGCAAGTTCATATTTCAGAAAGGCTTTTAACTCTTCTTCACTTTGTTTCATTAAACAAACCCTTTGGAAAAGAGTTAAAGGCTCAACAGGAGTAATTTTAGTTCTCCCAGCTTTTACAGAATTGAACGCAGAAAGGAGAGTCACAACTTTATCTTTTCTACGGAACTTTACATCGTGGAAATTGTCACCAACTATTCTTTGCTCGAAATTTGAAAAATTGGTATTTTTTGACGCGCTGTAGCGCCTGAGATACTGGGAGTAGAAAAAAAGGTAACACTCAAATGTGTAGAGAGTTTTGTGCTCTTTAAAAAAGAAAATTGACGTCAAAGCGATAGGAGCCAATGAAACTGAGATATTTTGAAAAAACTGAAAAAGGTCCGAAATTTTCGAAGTTTTTTGACTGCAGAAAGTTTTCCCAAGAGAAATTTTGTTGGCAAAACTCGGTTTTCTAACCTTTCCAACAATATGAACGAGTTAAAAAAATAAAATCTTCTACCCCACCTTTTGCAAGGTACAGGCTTTTTTTCTGACAGTTTCACTGGACTATTAACTGTGATTTCTCATATTATTTTCTTTTTTTTACAAACATTTCTCGTTACACAGATACCTTCATGTGACACTTTTCTGAAACAGAACACCAGTCCGTCGTCGTGAGGCAGACAGACGTATTAATTCAGTACGTTAGAAGAAAGCCATAACACGTAATGGATATTGATTACAGCCCGATCCACGAACGACCGCTGTTCCCGCATGTCGAGACACGGACGGTTATTGCGTTGTTGACGAATCTAAGCGACAGTTTTTTCCTCTTGAAGAAACCTTATCGCCTGCAAACTACTTCTCTCGCTTGCTTACGCAGGATTTATCACTTGATCCCACAATGAGCGATGATAATTCGCAACAAATGGAATCGAAATTTTCTAAACGACTCGCTACGACCACTTTTAATGTTCACCTAGCTACGGCATTCACAGGAGAGTGCTCAAAACGCTACTGAACGCTCATTGGCTGTTGGAAAATAAGTGGCGTAGGTGCGCAGGACAAGTCTAAACTGGACCGCCATCGGTCGTGACTTCAACTATAACAGCGAATGTACCCAGAACCATTTGGATTGGCCCCTCTTCGAGTCCCGTTCCCCCCCCCCCCCCCCCCCCCCCACACACACACACACACATTTTCCGGCGGGTGAAGTCCGGGGTATGCACTTTGCTATCAACGAGGTAATGTACAATGTGAGCACCAACAGTTCAGCGACAAAAGCGTTACCTGCACTGAAGCGAGAAGGAAACCCAAAGCGCAAGCGAAACTTGTGAGCAAGCTGCTGCAGGTAGTGAGGAAGGAGGGGGACATCGGATACGGAAGTGTTTACCGGAGCCGCCGTCAGTTTGAGGTCAGGCGCCTAGTGGCCCTGGGGGGGGGGGGGGGGGGGAGGGGGGACGGAAGGTCCGGCACGGCAGAGGCAGCGAAGCAGGTGGCGCCAGGACAGGTGGCGCCTGCGCAGGCGCAGCCTCTGGCTGGCGGGGGGGGGGGGGGGGGGGGGGGGGAGCGGAAGAGAGAGGATACGTATGGCTTTCTCGTCTCCCCTTTCCCCGCCACCTCACCGGCCAGGCATTCCTGGCGGCGCGTGGCCGCACACCCGCTGCACACAGTGCGGGGCAGTGCTCACCGCGCCTTTGAGATGCCGCCGCAGCCGCTGCTTCAGTCAGAACGGAAATGGGAGAGGAGAGAGGGTCCAAAGCACTGCTTTCTCTTCTTCGGCAAACTCAAGACCAAGAACGCTGCGCCCATCCCCCACCCATCCCCCCCCCCCCCCGCCCCCCACTCCTGGTAGCCAGACAACTATTAGTACCTTTACATGAGTTTCAAAATGCGATATTTCAAATAAGCATGCTAATATCCAGTCTGAAAATTCTACAGTTCAAATCTAAATCGACGGGGCTGTTTACACAATACGAAAATATGAAAACGTTGTTATTTACTTAAATTCTTTAATGAAACATCATGTTTAGAGATACAAACCTCATATTCGGGCTACAGTGGCAATACAAGTAACATTTAACGAAAGTACACACGGATATTAAAAGGGACAGGAGTTTAGCACCCGACAGTGATTCGGATTCGTCACCAGCACAAGTATCGGTATGGAAGACAAGTCGGAGATAACCCGGCTCGATACCCTGGGCGCAGCTAGCTCCGGCGAGTGGCAGCTGTTTACAGCCCTCCACTTACGCGAGGCTGTCTGTAAACATTGATACGTTTAGTGAATGCCATTGATCAGTAGAATTTTGGCCTTGCCTGTATTAATTAAGGGCTGGCCGGAGTGGCCGAGCGGTTCTAGGCGCTACAATCTGGAACCGCGCGACCGCTACGGTCGCAGGGTCGAATCTTGCCTCGGGCATGGATGTGTGTGATGTCCTTAGGTTAGTTAGTTTTAAGAATTTCTAAGTTCTAGGGGACTGATGACCTCAGAAGTTAGGTCCCATAGTGGTCAGAACTATTTGAACCATCTTTTTATTAATTAAGTTTCCCATTCGGATTGCTCCCTAGGCTGTATGTATACACTTAAGACGACTTTGCTGCAGTCAATATTTCTTTTTGGTTAACCTTTCACTTCGTTACCTCAGCTGCCATTGACCTCGGGAACCGCCTGTTTGTTCTTCCCGTCTCTGCGTTACGGCCGATGCGAGTGATCATAAACGGTGTTTTACCTACGCAGAGCAGGACAGAAAAACATTGACAATAGTTTCTAACGAAATGACCGGTTTCGGACGGCATCGTGCAGCCTAATATCGTAAAACAGATGCCTTGGTTCACTGCCACGGCTGAGGAAACTGAACTGTCAGCGTGGCCTTTTTGTTTTAAAACTAGTGTGAGTCTATCGGATGATTCATTATCTTCAAGGAAAACATTCACTGTACGTCTGTGGAAGGGCTTAATATATGCAAATGTTAACACATTTCTTGAATTAACTAACTGGAATCTTTTGCCAACCAACCGCATATCGTGCAGAAATGACTAATTTGTGAACTACTAGACCCATTCTCTCTTCTAGTTGGGAAGGCTCTCCTATAAAGTCAGTAGCTGCTGACAAAACATTCACTAATTCTGTGCACAGGAACAGGAATGAGTCCTTATTCGTTAGGTCCTTTTTTTCCCAAGTCTATGAAATGTCCAATCTCAACAATGTTCCTCAAACAACCACTTCGCACTTCTTTTCACAACGCTCTTGATCAGAGCGGGTGTAATAAAAGTTTCCCACGCACTGATTGCTGTCGATAACATTCTCAAACATTTCATCTTGATTAATGTCATCCTCCTCCTTACCAAGTTAATGACAGCCTCATTCAACATGCTGACTAAAACGTGACCGCTGATTCGGAGATACGAGTGCTGTGATAAGTTCGTACGAAATCACAGTAGCTGAGCAAGAAAATTACACCTCCGATTTAAAAACAGACTTCGGGTACTTTACAGACCAGGACCTGCGGTCCTATAAATAGCTTTCTGTAATTCCTATTCCTAAGCTTGAACACACAACCAAATTATCACCTATCAACCTAATCTAGACTTCTTATTACGCTAGAGATGGAGACGTCACCACAAACTTCACAGTAAAAATAATAGTGAACGATTATTGTAATAAGGTTTATGAGTGTCACGTTTTACCGCCATAAACAGTTTCACGCGACGACGTCACGTCCAGCTGGTGAATGTTCGACGTTTGGAACGTTCCTCGTGATTTGGATTGGACTCTTCCGTAACAACCGCACCATCGATGTACCTTGAACACCTCGATTCTGGGAAAACCACCGCTAGCACACAGCCAGAACAGGTAGGATCGGTGTCAGCTGTGGCGGACTGCTTCAGCAGGTAGATAGCACGCAGCATGGTGACTCATTCACCAGTTCAGTAACGGGCAGCCGGAAGGCGGCAATCCACTCAGTTTGTCTCTTTTCAGTCAATATGAGAATTAGTTTCAGTGACAGGTATGATGAGACAGAATCTAAGAATAACAGCTTTGGAGAGTAAATACGGCTACAGTGACAATACTTGTTGACTTCTTAGTAACTTCTTGCCTTAATTAGCGTTTCCACATTTAAGCTGGTTTGGGTCTGCTCTTTGCTTTTCTGAGAGTGTTTGGCGATCGCACGCTCGATGGGCTGAGTACACGCTATGCGGGACCAGAAAAAAAAAACAGGGCTTGGTATGTAACAGGGACTCGGGTGTTCGCAGAAATGGCGCTGGGCCAGGTCGCAGCTTGCATGACCAGGTGGCCCCCAGCCTATTGAAGTTGTTGTTCAGTTTTGTAGTATGTCTACTCTGGCCAGTAGGGCAGAGCTGTAGGATGAGAGAAAGAACTTGTATCAGCAGGATGATGATATTCTGCCATGTTCAGGATAATGCCTTCCAGAGATAACAATCTCGAAAAACCATGAAGAGACCGCAGAATTAGTGGGTAGCCCTGGGCACAGCTTGTTAACTTACCCAGGACCTGAGAAGTGAGACTAACTGCTGGGCTCGATAAACGCCGATTGATGAAAGTACATGTGACGTCACGAGGTAGATCACATAGAGAGAAGTTTTCTGTAGAGAAGAGGGGAGGTTAGACAAGTCATCGGAGATTTTACGTGACACGCTTTCTTGGCAGGATTTCTGCTGAAGTTACCCCACTGGTGGACACAGAGGGGGAAAATGATTCGTGCTTATGTTGTCTTGGCAGGAAGAAATGAGCAGACTGCTCGCTTCTAATAGACAAAGAAGAACGTCGAGGTGGGTTGTGGTACTGAAAGCATTTCTGCAGACTGCAGTCTCCACTCCAGCAGCCAATTGGATGAGTCGGCGGAAGTGCGATCCTATTGCCGCACTTCAGAAACCCAAAGACGGAGCCAACACGATATTCATCTTCCATTGATAATTTATGGTGAGAAGAATAGCAACACTGGCAAGTTAGGACAGTCCATAGTCAGAATTCAGTCTGAACGTTGCAGTTATCTGTCCTACGTCCATCAATGCACTGGCAAATACATGCGTCTTTTCAATTTAACATTCAGCCAGGCGGTCACTCTAATGAATCGGTAGGAAATCATGAGTTATTTTCAGAACGTCAATTGCATTTACAGCTGCCCTATGAACTTTTGAAGTAATGCAGGAAGATTCATTTTGCTTGGAGTTCTTGGTTGTTGTTGTTGTTGTGGTCTTCAATCCGAAGACTGTTCTGATGCAGCTCTCCATGCTACTCCATCCTTTGAAAGCCTCTTCACCTCCGAGTAGCTATTGCAACCTACATCCTTCTAAATCTGCTTACTGTATTCATTTCTTGGTCTACCTCTACGATTTTTACCTCCTACACTCCCGTCCAGTACCAAATTGTTGATCCCTTGATATCTCAGAATGTGTCCTGGCGACCGATTCCTTCTTTTGCTCAAGTTGTGCTATAAATTCCTCTTCTCCCCAATTCCATTCAGTACCTCCTTATTATTTACGTGATCTACCCATCTAATCTTGAGCATTCTTCTGTAACACCACATTTCGAAAGTTTCTACTCTCTTTTTATCTAAACTGTTTGTCCACATTTCACTTCCATACAAGGCTACACTCCAGACAAATGCTTTCAGAAAAGACTTCCTAACACTTAAATCTAGAGTTCTTCGTAGATTTTTATATTTTTTTCTATATTTGTGCTTTATCGGAATTAATTAATAACTTCACTCAAATCCTGTGTTTGTTAACATCTTTAAGCATTTTCATTTTTATAGTATGCGTTTCTCCCTTTAGGTCCTACACCCAGGGCCTTACCATTTCAATGCGTTTATTAATACGTTTGTATTCAGTAATTTGGCTTCGCTCTTACGAGTGTGTGTTTCATTATTAATTTTCTGAATCAGGTTTTAACATTTAATACACGGGGAATTCTGCACAGTAACAACCGTTTTGCTGCCATCCCTTCCTAAAACACCCCACTAAGGTGTGCAGTAACGCAGCCCTACACCAGTACCTATGCTCACCGCACGTCTCAGAGGGGAGGGATTGGTGTCGGCGCAATAACACCATCACTGCACGCTCGAATCATGAAGAAGTTAGCCTGGACTGTTCCCAGATTCACAAATACGGGGTTTAAAAACCACTGATGAGCGACAGCATTATGAACATCTGCATAATATCGTGTTGGTGCACACTTCGGACGCAAAACTCTAGCGATTCTCCGTGGCAGGGATTCGACAACACATTGTGATACATCAAGTGATCACCAGTTTTGTATTGGAGGAAAGTGTGGGTGGTAAAAATCCCAGAGGGAGCCCAAGAGATGAATACAATAAGTGGATTCAGAAGGATGTAGGTTACAGCAGCTATTCGGAGATAAATAGGCTCGCACACGATGGAGTAGCCTGGAGAGGTGCAATGAACCAGTCTTCGGACTGAAGACCACATCAAAGACAAGCAGGCGGAATAAAGTAACAAGATTGACCAAACTAGGAGAGATTTATTAAAATAATTGCATAGGGAATTTAAAAAAAAACTAAAAAGCAACTAATGAGTGAATTGATCAGCTGAGCAAATTTTGCAAAATGTGAAATAAGGAAGTTAAAACAGAATTGGCTAAAACTGGGTACAAAATGGCAAGCATGGAAAATGTGTCGACAAAAGACAGTAAAAAAAATGAACACCAGAACAGATCAGGTGAGTCAGCCACTAGGAAAAACAAAAGAGGAAATGTCAGAAAAGAATTTTGTAATGAAAACAAAATGTAGAAACATGAAACTAAAACTGGGGATCGTGATGTTCAACTTAGTGAATTTATCATCTCATTTTGAGAAAGTGGTACACAGATCAGATCAAACTGCTAAATTTTGCCTTGATAAGACAAAAGCTGTGTGCCAGAAATCAAGTAAGTAGACAGAAAATTATTGTACTGAATATGATTATACGAGTATGTATATATGTACACGAGTAATATCAAATCTCAGTGTAATAACAAGGCAGCTGAGATTTTCGTAAAAATAAGTGAAATTTAAAATTTTTTGACTGAAAATGTTCACGTTAATAAGGAGGACTTAAGTATGGAGCTGAAATTGAAAAAGAAAACAAAATAGGAGTAGGTTATTATGAGGCAATTAACTATAGTTTCTTGTGGGTTTGTAAGTTCCACAAGTTTTGACATGAGGTACTATTCATTCTGTTGCTTTCATGAGACAATTTGATAATGCTTTACCTAAATCATGGGATGATAGAAAAAAATTGGTTTTTGTCACTATATTGATCAGTGATGCACTGTCATGGGGAATGAAAATGGAGTCCTGATATAAAATATATGAGGAATCTGTTAATGAGTTTGTAAGCCAATATTGGTCAAACATCGCACAAAGGAATGTGCATAGTGACATTTTCATGAGAGGAACCTTTGCTGATAGTTGATGTCAAAGTTACCCACAATTTCTTCAAAACTACTGAGAGAAGATTTTGTATATATTTGGATGATCAATTAAAGGAGAAGTTGCTAGTAAGTGTGCAACAGTAGTTAATAAGGAGTCTCAAAAACAATCTTGAACAGCTGTATTCTTTGTCTGTCGTTCATTAGCACAAAGAAGGCTGGAGGGAGAGATTAACGGTTAACGACCTGTCAACAACATGGTCGTTAGAGACAGAGCACAAGCTTGAATTATGGAAGGATGGAGAAGGAAGTCGGTCGTGTCATTTCGAATTATTTGCCTTAAGCGATTTAGGGAAATCACAGAAAACCTGTATCAAGATGGCCAGATGTGGGTTTGAACCGTCGCCGTCCTGAATGCAAATCCAGTGTGCCAACCACTGCACTCCCATACTCGGTAGAGAAGGATGGAGAGCTTTCAGATAGAGACGAGGTAATAACGACGAAAGATGAAGGGATGATTGTAGTGACAATTTTAGACAACAACTAACAGAGGCATGGATGGAATCATGGTGGTTATCATAATAATTATGGGCATAATCAAGGAGGGGTAAGAAATAAGGAGGAAAGAATAGAGCCAAGAGAAATGGATGGGCCAGATCAAGAAAACTAATTGGGGGTTTCGATGCAGTCCAACTGAGAATTGATGTAGAACATTTACCAATAAATGTTACTTACTGAGGATATTACAAAAGGGATGTTATTAAGGAAAAGTAATATTTGAGAATGTAAATGAGATAAATGAAGTCTATCAGCGCATATTAATGGTAGAAATACATGGTCAAGAAATTTCAGGAATTTTAGATTCAGGAAATCACATTTTCTTAATTAATGAGGAACTTTATTTGAAAATAATAGAGGGAGCGATTACTCTGGAAACGCCGATACAAAGGGTAAGAATTATTGTAGCTGTTGGTGCAAACAGTAAGCTCATAGTGTTCATGTAACTATAATTCCAGGATTATGTGGTGGGTTAATATTGAGAGACAACTGGAAAGATAAAATTTATGGACACCCTGATGAAAGTTGCGACAGATTAATGGAAGCTACATATACCATAAATGCAGCTTGTGGGGATGAATCAAATTTTACTGCGTATGATAAGGAAAGCGTATCTTGTGTTAATGTAAATGAGGATAGTGGTTTTGAGATATGCAGATGAAAACTAAATTTTGTAACATCACAGGAAAAAATTGATGAAGTAATCAATAATAAGGTGTGTCAAATAGAAGTTGAAATGAAATGTTCCAACTCTAAGAATAATGCAAAGGAGTCAGAAACTATGATGACAAATAAAAGTCTGCTGTCGTTTAACGAAGCAGCACTTTCTGGTATACAACTGACATACACAAGTATTAATTTTGCAAATAATTAAAATTTTTTCTATCGTACTCAGCAGTCGACACAGTTCAAAGAGGTATTCTGTTCTAAGTCCCAAGAATGGCAGTTATTATCCCGACTGTTAGTTACGTGAAGTCAATTGCTCGCCTTAAAGATGAAGGGTAATTAGCGCCACTTTCCACATGGTTTCCTATAATATAGTGGGTGACATAAACCAAAACATCGAAAACGAAACACGTGCTTTCTAGTAAATTATTAATCCATGAAATTTCACTTTTGCACATTTGCAGTAAACTACTGCGATATCTCATTCGAGTGAAGGAAAAAAAAAAAAAAAAAAAAAAACCTTATGTCAGTCGTCTTTAGCGCCATACCCGAGGCTTAGTGGACACTGTCGTGGACAGAATAACGGCACATTATGTAGCGGTGCGTAACAAATCATGTATGACTGACGACGATCGAATAACCTCTCAAGCGAAGAGACATTAGTTTATTTATCTGATTAAATATCTTTATTCATCCAAGGATCATCTCACAATGACATAGAATTTGTCAAGGTAATGCAATGCCAATCAGTAGGACAAAATATAAAAGACAACACACTTCACACGGTTTAATTGGGTAGGACAGGTAGCCTGCAGGGATAGGACAGATGGTCGTCCGTGGCCTTGATAAAGGAACCATCCAAGCGTTTGCCATAGTATCCAGGATAACCATAGAAAAGCCAGATCAGGATGGCTGGACAAAACAGCTACATCCTCCCTAATATGAGGTTAGTGTTCTAACAGCTGCGTAGCCGCATTCGGTAATTCTCTAATGAGTAATGTTTCTGGATTTACATACAAACTGTTTCATGATGAGTCACTGCCCACACACCGAGGACATCCGCTGATGACTCCTGGATTGTTTCCGATCACTTGCAATGTGAAACACAGTTCCAATGTTCACTGCTGCTCAAACTAGGACGCCCGCCTACGACTCCTGAACTGACAAGATGCTGCTCTTCCCCTTGACTCAGTTCTGGATTCCACACTCAACTGTCCCTCTGAAAAACTAAGCCAGCGGACAGTACTGTCATGCGTTATACGTCTTGACACGTGATCCTTGTGTAAGCAGTAAACTATAACCATGTTTTGAAATGTGACAAAGTGGTGCAGTACACCCCTTTCATTACTATTCACTGCTCTGAGTCCTCTATGTACTCTTTAACAGTGTAATATGCACTACCTATGAAGAACGTGTCATTTGCCTTTTTTAAAAAAAAGTGTGTTGTAATCTTTTTCACTTCCTTTGGCCATTTATTACACATTTTTCTCTCTCGATACAAAATGCTTTTTTGAGTTATTTGTTTGTTTTCTTGTGTAAATGGAACTCCAAACTAGCTCAGGTTCCATGATTGTGAATAGAACTGTTAGTGCACTATTTAGTAATGTTTTCGCTGATATGCACCACAGATTGACATATGTATTCACTTGACGCAGTAAGAATTCCCAATTTAAATATAAATATATATATATATATATATATATATATATATATATATATATATATATATCACTACAATGGTCTTTACGTACTCTCAGTGTGCACAACGAACGGAACACCTGCTGTTAGATGGATTCTGGTGCCAGGAGCAGTACCCAGTACCCATCTGACACCCTATTTGACTACAAAATTGCTTATATCGTTGTTAGTTTAACAGTAACAACGATTCCAGTTTTTCTTTTAGTAAATCAGTACTTCGTATATCTTGTGTTAAATTCTCGGTTCGATGATGTAAAACTTTGACTTCCAGAATTTTTCAAAAGGAACCAAGGGTAGATAGTGTCCTCTAAACTGTCTCCTTTCTAATTTCTGTACCTTAGTTAAATTACAGTATGATCGTGAAAGATGGCACAGTTTCATCGTTACATATATTAAACAGAGTGCTGTTATTTTAGTTATGTAGATAAATTACAAAAGTTAGTTAATCTAACTCTTTTTTATAAATTTTTGTACGATAATTGGTTTTTACCTAATAAGTCCAAACATAAAAGGGGTAGGTTCATGAAAACCTCTGCAGAATGTTTTCTAAAAACTGAACCTAATTCCAAAAGTACAACTTTCTACTTTTTATCATGCATTTTTTGAAAAACCGTCGAAAGTGGGTTTTTGGGGAAACAAATCAGCAGGTCACGTCATTTGACATTAGCTTAATGTTACTTAATCTGACCAAGTTTTGTAACAATCTTTAAACATTTAATTTCACAAAAGATTTATTCGCTGTATATGGTATGTGTCAGGCGCTGCTGGATTGACCTTGCCAGGTGGGAGTGACTATGAGGGGAGAGGGCAGAGGTGAAGCTATCTCTCACTCGTCACCATAGACATCCAGATATGTCGCTTGCTTCCTCACAGACGTTGTCCCATTTTTAAGCAACTCTCCATTTTCCTCTTACTTATACGTGCTGGCTACTCCCCTGTAATTTGATTTTGCCACATACAGCCGTTACATGTAAGGGACTAACAATTATCATTCGTTTTCTAAATTAACTTAAGTACTTTACGTGGGTTGTTTTTCCACCCACAGTTAATGGACAGTACCACAAGAATCTGTCTCGTCAATATTTCTATCTCCCTCGTTTCATTACTTCCCGCCTCTTCAGATCATTCCCGTCAAAAGGTTAATCAGAAAGTTTATTAAGACCAACTTATAAGAGAGTAAGACAGTATTGTTACGTACTAACCGTGTACGAGGCAGCTGGCCGTAGAATTTCATAATTGCGAGACCTCGTTCACTTCGTGTTCCTTGCGGGAATGTCAACAAGCGCGACACGAAACGACAGCGTTTCATGACGTTAGCGGGTCAGACGGAAATCAGGACATCACCGCTTTGCCCGAACTGTCTAGCTAGCATCAGCAGGAGCTTAGTAAAGCAATACGACTGAGAAATATTATATCACCTTCTTACGTGAAGTAAGAAGCCGCGTCGCTAACGCAAGAAGGCGCACTGAATATTGTTACGGACCAGTCTGTTGGTGTAACGAATGTGTTAAGCAAATAGGGCGCGATATAAATCGCTGATACATGCTTATTAGGAAAGCCTATGCGGTCATTACAAATAACGTTTGGTCAACACCAGCCGATATTTCACACCGTAAATACTCGAGCATTGAGATCAGAGGGGAGTCGGTCAGAAGAATCCATGATGTACAGGACGCGCGTACTAGATTCCCTGACACGGCATTATCGCTGGATATAAGTCTGTTGCAGATTTCCTGCTCGAACTCAACACCGCCAATAGCCGCCGGAGAGATGTCTTCCTCTCCATAAGCACCAGTCACGAGGACACCAGCGTTCCTGACACTTAAGCGGAGCTTCGGGACCTATCTGCATTGCAGGCCAGGGTCGGCGCACTTCTCGAGCACACGACAGCCGTCATCGTGGTTCGGAGAGCAGAGATGAGCCACAGTTACGGGAGGGGATCGAGGACCTCCTAGGCCGGCGTGTGTAGTCCACATACGCACGCGCCTCCTTCTTCGAAAGCGGAGGGTGGAGACGCAGGATCCACTTACTGAGTGACTGCCGGAAGCTCGCGGCGCACCCGTACAAGCAGTGGTAGAGGACCGCCGTAGCATCGCTAAAGGGGAGGTGTATTTGCAGAAATAAATTATTAAAAGTCACTCTTCTTTTACTGCGCCCGCCGACGTACACAGGTTACAACCCTCTTCACTGAGGAACCGGCAAGTGGCGAAATGGGAGAGTGTCTCCCGACACACTATCCATCTGCCACGCCTCCCAATAGTCGCCACTTGCAGTATGCTCATTTAATGTATACCACGTCTATGTGTGGTCGGACTGAATCATATGTAGTACACTACTGGCCATTAAAATTGCTACACAAAGAAGAAATACAGATGATAAACGGGTATTCATTGGACAAATATATGATGCTAGAACTGACATGTGATTACATTTTCACGCAATTTGGGTGCATAGAACCTGAGAAATCAGTACCCAGAACAACCACCTCTGGCCGTAATAACGGCCTTGATACGACTGGGCATTGAGTCAAACAGACCTTGGATGGCGTGTGTAGGTACAGCTGCCCATGCAGCTTCAACACGATACCACAGTTCATCAAGAGTAGTGACTGGTCTACTGTGATGAGCCAGTTGCGCGGCCACCATTGACCAGACGTTTTCAATTGGTGAGAGATCCGGAGAATGTGCTGGCCAGGGCAGCAATCGAACATTTTCTGTATCCAGGACCTGCAACATGCGGTCGTGCATTATCCTTCTGAAATATACTGTTTCGCAGGGATCGAATGAAGGGTAGTGCCACAGCTCGTAACACATCTGAAATGTAACGTCCACTGTTCAAAGTGCCGTCAATGCGAACAAGAGGTGATCGAGACGTGTAACCAATGGCACCCCATACCGTCACGCGGGGTGATACGCCAGTATGGCGATGACGAATACACGCTTCCAATGTGCGTTCACCGCGTTGTCGCCAAACACGAATGCGACCATCATGATGTTGTAAACAGAACCTCGATTCATCCGAAAGAATGACGTTTTGCCATTCGTGCACCCAGGTTCGTCGTTCAGTACACCATCTCAGGCGCTCCTGTGATGCAGCGTCAAGGGTTACCGCAACCATGGTCTCCGAGCTGACAGTCCATGCTGCTGCAAACGTCGTCGAACTGTTCGTGCAGATGGTTGATGCCTTGCAAACGTCCCCATATGTTGCCTCGGGGCTGGAGACGTGGCTGCACGATCCGTTACAGCCATGTGGGTAAGATACCTGTCATCTCGACTACTAGTGATACGAGGCCGTTGGGATCCAGCACGGCGTTCCGTATTACCCTCCTAAACCCACCGATTCCATATTCTGCTAACAGTCATTAGATCTCGACCAACGGGAGCAGCAGTGTCGCGATACGATAAACCGCAATCGCGATAGGCTACAATCCGACCTTTATCAAAGTCGGAAACGTGATGATACCCATTTCTGCTCCTTACACGGGGCATAACAACAACGTTTCACCTGGCAACGCCGGTGAACTGCTGTTTGTGTATGAGAAATCGGTTGGAAACTTTCCTCATGTCAGCACGTCGTAGGTGTCGCTACCGGCGCCAACCTTGTGTGAATGCTCTGAAAAGCTAATCATTTGCATATCACAGAACCTTCTTCTTGTCGGTTAAATTTCGCGTCTGTAGGACGTCATCTTCGTGGTGTAGCAATTTTAATGCCCGGTAGTGTATTTCGGCTGCAACATTTCTATAGATGGGTTTTGTTTTTATTCGTTTCCATTCGGCGGACCTTACACGCGCATTAGGTAAGAGCATTACGAACATTTCATGATCCACTAGTAGAGATGATTGACAGGAAAACAAATTCAGGAAGTAATAAGTTGCATTTATCTCACCCTATCAGATATCAACGTTAAAGAAGTAACAGGCATGTTGCATTTAGCTCTTTTTTGCAGGGTATTGTTTCATTTTTTGACGATTTGGTTTTTCTTTTTTTTTTTTCTTTTTTTTTTTTGGCGATACAGCCATGCTGTTCACTCTCTCAGGAATAGGAACTACCACGTGGAAATATAGTGGAGTAAGAATGATTGTAGGTTGTGTGCGTCCCCAATTACTGAGTACTGGTATTCACAGGACCTAAATGGGTAAGCAGTTGGTTTCGGAAAAATGGCCCAGTGAGGAGCACAAGGAGTTGGCGATGGTAGGGGACGTCTGAATAACTAAAAGTGCGTTAGAGTTTTTATGCGAGACGTAAGTTTGTCCTACCTCCCAGATCATAGATAGTAACGCTAATTCTCATTGGGAAGGGAGGGGGGAATGAGGGAGGTCGGGAGAGGGGTGGCAATACCTTAGAATCAGGCGTGATTGGTCACACGTCCATGAAACGTTCGTAACGCTGTGATGTTATCCGTATATAATCAAGCTAAAATGCCACCTAGAATTAGTGCAAGGTGTGGTGGATTCGTTTGCGAAGCCGTATGGCCCCAATGCCGATAGAACGACGGCAGCGGGTTACGTGCTTTAGCAAAGGACCGGATGTGGGGAAATTCCCGAAGCTGAGAATTTGTATGGCTGTTGTAAGTAGCCTGTTTATATATTTGTATGTTGGCAGCGCTATGAACTGCATTAATATCACTGACAGCGCAGTGCGCCTTCTGTAAGAGACTCTGGATGGACGGACTCGCAGTTGGAAGTTAATAGGACAGCAGTGTTAGCACGAAGGGACGGTTTGGACGTGTGTCCGTCGTAGAGATTTAATATTGGTTGGAAATGGATTGTAAAATGATGACTGATGTATTTGCTGATGTCGGGGAAGTGGAATTATTGATGATTATATAATTTTTGGAACTGGATGTCACATAATTAAGGTAAAATCTGTGAAACACATTGTTTGCTCTGCAACAAAATCTTTCCTTTGCTAACCAAATGCCTGTTAGTAGTTAGAGCCTACAGTAGTTACAATCTTTTTATTTAGCTGGCTGTAGTTTCTGCGTGGCGAACTTGTTGTATTTCGTGTAATGAATATTTTCTGTGAGGTAAGTGAATCATAAAAAAGTATAGGTTATTCTTAGGATTTCTTCTAATTCAGGGCCATTCTTTTGTGTTAATCATTTGCAGTCAGATTGGGGTGCTTCTGTATATTGCGGGTCATAAATGAATAGGATAAGTTTGAGTTATATTTATCAGGGAAAATTCTATAGGTCAGTGAAATGATAAAAACAGGCAATGAGACAGTAGGTTCAGTTCCACTCAGTTGCATTCAGCAGTTTCAGAATTAAACGTAGAAGTTTCACCTGTCGACCCTTAGCCGAGGTTACTTCACTGGAATCTTCTGTTTTTTTTTTTTAGTTTGAGTAATTAGTGCATTAGTGCAAGAGTTTTTAGCAAACAGAACACAGCATGTTGTTATCAATGGAGAGACGTCTACAGACGTTAAAGTAACCTCTGGCGTGCCACAGGGGAGTGTTATGGGACCATTGCTTTTCACAATATATATATAAATGACCTAGTAGATAGTGTCGGAAGTTCCATGCGGCTTTTCGCGGATGATGCTGTAGTATACAGAGAAGTTGCAGCATTAGAAAATCGTAGCGAAATGCAGGAAGATCTGCAGCGGATAGGCACTTGGTGCAGGGAGTGGCAACTGACCCTTAACATAGGCAAATGTAATGCATTGCGAATACACAGAAAGAATTATCCTTTATTGTATGATTATATGATAGCGGAACAAACACTGGTAGCAGTTACTTCTGTAAAATAGCCGGCCGAAGTGGCAGTGTAGTTAAAGGCGCTGCAGTCTGGAACCGCAAGACCGCTACGGTCGCAGGTTCGAATCCTGCCTCGGGCATGGATATTTGTGATGTCCTTAGGTTAGTTAGGTTTAACTAGTTCTAAGTTATAGGGGACTAATGACCTCAGCAGTTGAGTCCCATAGTGCTCAGAGCCATTTGAACCATTTTTTCTGTAAAATATCTGGCAGTATGCGTGCGGAACGATTTGAAGTGGAATGATCATATAAAATTAATTGTTGCTAAGGCGGGTACCAGGTTGAGATTCATTGGGAGAGTCCTTAGAAAATGTAGTCCATCAACAAAGGAGGTGGCTTACAAAACACTCGTACGACCTATACTTGAGTATTGCTCATCAGTGTGGGATCCGTACTAGATCGGGTTGACGGAGGAGATAGAGAAGATCCAAAAAAGAGCGGCGCGTTTCGTCACAGGGTTATTTGGTAACGGTGATAGCGTTACGGAGATGTTTAACAAACTCAAGTGGCAGACTCTGCAAGAGAGGCGCTCTGCATCGCGGTGTAGCTTGCTGTCCACGTTTCGAGAGGGTGCGTGTCTGGATGAGGTATCGAATATATTGCTTCCCCCTACTTATACCTCCCGAGGAGATTACGAATGTAAAATTAGAGAGATTAGAGCGCGCACGGAGGCTTTCAGACAGTTGTTCTTCCCGCGAACCGTACGCCACTGGAACAGGAAAGGGAGGTAGTGACAGTGGCACGTAAAGTGCCCTCCGCCACACACCGTTGGGTGGCTTGCGGAGTGTAAATGTAGAATGTAGATGAAGATGTAGATTAAAAATTAGTTATTGTTCACTGATAGTGCATAATTGTATATGGGATTTCCTTAGTAGTTGTAGTTCCTTATTGTTGTACTATATTGTAACGAGCAAAGCAGTTGTGGCATGTACGTGGATTTGCCTTAAGTATTTCGCAGCCGCGTTTGCAACTAATTAGATATTTATTATTTTCAGTGCTGTTTAAGTGTATCTTCTTGTTTTTGCTTTTCAAATTGCTTTTTGTGTGTTATATCGTGTGAAATAGTGTGATAATCATGGCGTATGAAAAGCTTAATACTAGGCTGCAAAGTAAATTGACAGATGACGATGACGACGAGCGTAGCGTGTTAGTACGACCTTGTAACGCATTGACAAATGTACGAGAAAGTAATTTGATAATTGTGCATAGGGACATGGACCAGGTAGTAAATAGCGGTGTAGATATGGAAATAATCAGTGAACTCGGAACTACAGTCGATCGATCGGTCAGTAACTGTTCGCCACAGGAATGCGGAATAGCAGAACGAAATCTTGCAAAGTCAGGTTTTGCGTCATTACACTTTCAATTAAGTCAAGACACACTCTCTGGTTTTCAAACTACGAATACTGCCGATGCAAACGCACTGACGAAAAGCACAGAGGAACATGATTCGGCCAGTAATGCATTGTTATTGCAATTAATACAAAATCAGAAACAAGCACAGCAACAAATGGAACGAATACAGCAACAGCTTCAAAAGTTAGACCCAGTGGAACAAAATCTTCAGAAGTTAGACGCAGTGGAACAAAATCAGAAACAAACACAGCAACAGCTTCAAAAGTTAGACACAACGTATGAACAAACACTTGAAGATTTAACTGCTGACCTACTTAAAATCGAATCGGAATATCTAAAGGTTTCTGAAGATGTAGAAACACAAATTTGGGAGCATTTTCAGCCTATTTTTTTCTCGACATGAAAACGCAGTACAGACTCATGAAGCAGCCATAAAAGAATTGCAGATCACTGTTCACGAAAATCACAACACCTTGCAAGCTAAAACTGACTCAGCTGCATCTACCGATACGGTCACGCAACTTGTAAAATATCAGGAAAACCTTAAGGAAACAGTAGATACGCTTATGACACAAAAGTCACACCGCAATAATACATGGTATTTCGTAGATCTTGAAAGGAGTCGGCAAGGTGTACCGAATTTTGAGATGGAACGCCGACACGATGTAAGTGTGACTGACTTGCTACTCATCGCCATGATGACTTTGACTATAAGCTATTCATCACAACGCGTAAATTTAAAACATTCAAGAATTCTACTAATAACGTTCATCCATATGCTTGGCTTCATCAATTTTCTTATTGCTTTCCTCCTAACTGGTCATTAGAGTACCAAAAAAAATTAACAAAGATTATACCACATTTCTCGTATAAAACCGTTTATTGAGAAATAATTTGCTTCCTGACTTAGTCGTTGCTATTAAATTTTTCGTTTCACGTTACTGTTACACTTTGTCACATTTAGCTTGCAGCGATGTTCTGAAGTCAACTATCTAATCAAGAACCTATGGAATTTATTAAGACAGTAATTTCATGAGTACACTTTCATAGGGAACGGACAACATAGTCTTATTGTGTGTACATTTTTGCTTCTTATTTCCACGATTACGTCATGACTATAACGTCCACATTCTTGCAACATATACTGATAATGAGATTTTACTGCAACATTTTGGTTTACGTGAAAATACATTTTTATTTAAAGTACTTTCTGAGAGGTCACAGATCACACAGTATTTGGTTTGTTTGACAGCTATACGATTATAGTATGACGCTACTTATGAATGATACAATTTTCATTCTTGGATTTATGCTGAATTCGTTTTATGTTAGCACAGTTTTTCTGCGTTCTTCTGGAAAGTAAAACACGTTTTGGTAATGACTTTCGTCGCATAGCTACAGTGAGACAGTTATTTTCGTAACACGACAATACGTTACAGTACAGTACTTTCAAGCTCATGGCAATGAATGTAATAACTACGATATTTATATGCACAGTACTTTACTTTTGTATATGACAAGGTAAGTACATCGGTTTTTGGAGAACTTGACTTATGAACGACGACAACTACGACACTTGGCATATTTTTAATGTTAAGCAATGACAGAAATTTTCTTACAGTGAGAAGCATAGTTTAGCGCTACATGACACATATTTGAGTGTTTTCTCTTTGTACTTGGTACTTCAATGATACAGAGAATGTTTTCGGTGATACATTTCATTCCACGGTTTTAATCTGTAACATCTGAGGTATAAATTACTATATCGCTCATGCGGGTGCACCTACTTTGTGTAACGTGCATGTGGCAAGCGCAAGGAGCCCTTGCTAATGTGGTATATACTTATACAATTTTACACATCGGTACCATATTTCTCTAACACAGAATTACAAAGCTATCTGATCCTTTAACTGAGAGAGATAAATATTTCTTTTACTACATCTCTGACACATATTTACATGATTACACAGATCGATTACTTTGCATTATTCATATATTTTCGGAACCATTGTGATCCTGAGAGAGATTTGAGTGATGCATTTTGTATGGGATAATGATTTTTGAAGTATGTTTGAGGGTTGACACTATTGAAACGAGATGAGAATTTTTTTATGGTTTTGAGATTGTTGTTGTTGTGGTCTTCCGTCCTGAGACTGGTTTGATGCAGCTCTCCATGCTACTCAATCCAAGCTTCTTCATCTCCCAGTACCTACTGCAACCTACATCCTTCTCAATCTGCTTAGTGTATTCATCTCTTTGTTTCCCTCTACAATTTTTGCCCTCCACGCTGCCCTCCAGTATTAAACTGGTGGTCCCTTGATGCCTCAGAACATGTCCTACCAACCGATCCCTTCTTCTAGTCAAGTAGTGCCACAAACTTCTCTTCTCCCCAATCCTATTCAATACCTCCTCATTAGCTATATGATCTACCCATCTAATCTTCAGCATTCTTTTGTAGCACCACATTTCGAATGCTTCTATTCTCTTTGTTGTGGACTGACAAGACAGCCAGTCCACAGTGACGGGTAACCGAAAGGCACGCGCTTAAACTCACGCAGGCTGGCGTGAGGTCTGAAACAGGATACGTAATGAATGCTATAAAGAAAAGTATGTAGCTGCTGGAATACTTAACTTTAATCCACAATGGGTGAAAATTGGTCTTGTTGATGTACAAGGATAAATGGCGCCTTGCTAGGTCGTAGCACTTGACTTAGCTGAAGGCTATGCTAACTATCGTCTCGGCAATTGAGGGCGTAATTCTCAGTGAACCATGGCTAACAACGTCGGCTGTGCAACTGGGGCGAGTGCTAGTAAGTCTCTCTAGACCTGCCGTGTGGTGGCGCTCGGTCTGCAATTACTGACAGTGGCGACACGCGGGTCCGACGTATACTAGCGGACCGCGGCCGATTTAAAAGCTACCACCTAGCAAGTGTGGTGTCTGGCGGCGACACCACATTCGTCCCCCGCAAATCGGCGGACGGTTGTGGTATAAGGCTTCCGCCCGCCGTGGAGAGGACCCCATGTTGGCAGATGCGACGAGGTGGGGAGTCTAACAACAGGCGAGGCTGTGCCACCCGCACCCGGCCATTCGGTCCGAGGGGAGCTAGGAAACGCCTGAAAATCTAGTCCAGGGTGCACGCCAACATGCGGGTTATGCGCCCTAAGATAGTCAGGAGGGGCCGAAGGGTCGACATCCATCGAGCCGGAGCACCCGACTGGCGAAGACGACAGATGGTCCGGAGCGGGCAAGAGGTCCATGCCGGAGGACAGCTGGTCACGGGAAGCAATCTGCGGCGCGTGACCTAGGGAGGCGCCTGGCGGCTGCAGCGAAGCGTCCACTGCGGGCGGCGGCGGCGGGAGGACCGGCGGTGGCGCGTCGCCATGGGGCAAAATGGAAGGCAGCGTCGGTAACACCTGGGGATGAGGCGAGCCAGTAGATGGGTCCCCAGGGCGCTGACCTGACGGCACCGTCGCTGAAAGCAGACGGGGAGCGGCAGAACCCGTGCGACGACAGAGGCGCAGCTGATTGAGATGCCGACGCACCTCACCAGAGGCCCCCAAAACCAGATACATAGCGCGGCCGAGGCAGCGCAGAATGCGCCCTGCGAGCCAACGCCGTGAACCTCGATAGTTGCGATAGAATACAACGTCGCCTGGAGCAAAAGCAGGTAGCTGCCGCTGCACAGGAACCTGATGTGGTGGATGCAGCAAAGACATCAAGGTTCGATGAGGACGACCGTGGAGCAACTCAGCCGGCGAGCGACCATTTCGGGGCTGTGAGCGATACGAAGACAAAAAGAGCAATAACGCGTCCTCCCGAGAATGCGACTCTTTCAACTTCAACATCTGGGACTTGAAAGTCCGGACCAATCGTTCAGCGGCACCGTTTGACTGAGGCGAAAACGGCGCGGATGTCAGATGTTCAATACCATTGGCCTTGCAGAATGACTGAAATTCAGTGGACATGAATTGTGGGCCATTGTCGGAAACAATAGTCTGTGGAAGACCTTCAATGCAAAAGATAGCGGATAACGCTTGGATGGTGGCAGATGACGTCGTGGAAGACATCCGGACAACAAAAGGAAAATTACTGAATGAATCGACCAGAACCAACTATCGAGCATTCCAGAATGGACCAGCAAAATCGATGTGCAAGCGTTGCCAAGGGGAAGTGGCTTTCGGCCATGCAAAGAATGTCCGCGGCGGTGCGGATTGTTGTTCGGCACACGCCATGCAAGAAGAGCACATATTCGTAATCGCAGCATCGATTCCGAACCAAGTACAGTGCTGACGAGCAAGTTGTTTCGTTCTCACTATACCCCAATGTCCTTAGTGGAGAAGCCGTAAGACAGAGGACTGTAACGAACGTGGGACCACGACTCTGGAGTGATCATTATCAGAACGCAACAACAAAACACCACGCCGTACAGAAAGTCTCTCCTTGTGAGCAAAAAATCGGCGAACCAACGGATCCACGATCCGTGACTTTGACAAGGGCCATTGCATAGCAACAAAACGCAAAACTTTGGCAAGAACAGAGTCAGCAGCTGTGGCTGTAGCTACATGACGAAAATCAATCGGAAACGATTCGACCACGCCATCGGTTTCCGTATCAATGAACATGCAAGCAAGTTCGGAAGAATCGAATGCTCTATCCTCAGCAACAGGCAAACGGGACAACGCATCAGCGTTTCCGTGCTTAGCAGTGGAATGATACAAGATATCGTAGCGGTACTGCGAGAGGAAAATAGACCAGCAAAGGAATTTCTGCGCTGTACGTGGAGGTACAGGCTTGTTCGGATGAAAAAGCGATGTCTAAGGTTTGTGGTCTGTGATGATGGTAAAGTGACGACCATACAAGAAATCGTGAAACTTTGTAACACCAAAGACGAGAGCCAAAGCTTCTTTCTCGATCTGTGAATAATTTCTTTGCGCAGACGAGAGCAATTTGGACGCAAAGGCAATAGGGCGATCATGCGATTCATCTTTGTGTGCAAACACAGCACCGATCCCGAAATCCGATGCATCTACCATCAACAAAAGAGGTTTCTGGGGATCGAATGGCGTAAGGCAAGTATTTAAAAGCAACGCCGATTTCAACTGGCGAAAGGTGCGTTCGCATTCCGTCGTCCAGACAAACGGAACACCTTTACGGAGTAAACGATGAAGCGGAGCTGAAATGGAAGAGGCATGGGGGATATGGTTATGATAATAGTTAATTTTTCCCAGCACACTCTGTAGTTGCTTCAAATTCTGCGGCGAAGGCAAGTCTTGTATGGCACGGAGGTGCTCTGGACTCGGATGTATGCCTTGGGCATTGATTACATGTCCCAAATATGGTAAGTCACGAGCAAAAAACACACATTTGTCCTTCCGCAAGCAAAGACCATTTTGTCGCAAGACCTGAAATAATGTTCGGAGGTTGGCTACATGTTCTTCTTCTGTCTTTCCGGAGATCACAATATCGTCCAGATAGTTTGCTGCAGTAGGGACCGACGCACAAACAGTTTGTAAATATTGCTGGAACAATGCAGGGGCGGAGGCACACCCGATTGGCAGTCTTTTGAATCGATACAAACCAAGATGCGTGTTAACCACCAAGACGCGCTGGGATTCGTCGTCCACTGGTATTTGCAAGTACGCATCTGATAGGTCCAACTTCGAAAAATATTTACCCGGGCACAGTTTGTCAAAAAGATCTTCCGGGCGGAGTAAGGGAAAAGTTGCAATCACTAGTTGTGGATTCACCATGGCCTTGAAGTCCACACAAAGTCTCAATTTTCTGGAAGGTTTTCGCAAAATGACTAAGGGTGATGCCCAGAGAGAAGCCTGCACACGTTCAATCACACCTTGTGATTCTAAATCGTGTAATGTTCTTGCGACCTCATCACGCAATGCGTGGGGAACATTGCGCGCTCGGAAAAATTTCGGTTGCGCGTTGACTTTCAGTTCCAAATGTGCTTTATAGTTGTTAGCGCAACCGAGGCCCGGTGCGAAAATGTCTGCAAATTCTTCACATAGACGAGAAACACTGGCTGAAGGCACAGTCTGGTTCACTGATAGGATCTGATTTACTATAGACAAGTTAAACAACTGAAATAAATCTAAACCAAACAAGTTCACTGCAGAAGAAGAACGAAGGACGTAAAATGACAGAAGTTTTGTTTGTCCCTTGTATGTTGCAAGAAGGCTGCACTGTCCTAACACAGGGATCTTGTGACCTGAATATGTAGTTAGCGTAACATTTGCGGCACGCAACGGAGGTGTGCCCAGTTGTGTGTACATGTCTTTATTGATCAATGAAACTGCAGCTCCGGTATCGAGCTGGAATGGGATCACGTTGCCATTAATGTCCAAATCTACAAAAAGTTTATTGTCCTGCTGACGACAAGAGCGACTGTCTCGTGCAACCACACCGCGGGCATGATTTCACTGCATTTGCTCACTGGCGCGGGACACGTGGCTGCGCAGACGTGCGCGAGGGCTGTTTACTATGCCATGCAGCGCGCCCGGCGGGCCGGTTAACGTGACACACGGCTGGCGAAGTTTCAAATGATGCCTGAGCAAAGACAAGTGTGTCTTGCCTATCCAATATATCTATCACTTGTTGAAGGGAGGGATTGACTAGTTTCAAAATTTGCTCCCGTATACGAACATCAGAAACGTTCTGTGCAATTGCATCACGCACCATAGTATCTGAATAAGGGAGTCCACATTCACACTCAAAAGCACAATCCCTGGTAAGGCTTGCAAAGTTGCAACCCACTCCCGATTAGTTTGACCGGCCGTACGTTTTGTACGAAAGAACGTATACCTTTTTGCAACTACATTAACTGATTCTTTGAAATAGGCGAGATGAAATCCAAATTGGCGTGACCACTCCGTCCAGGTTTCCATCGCCACATCAAACGGCCTAAAAGGTGGTGCAACTGCGAGTTGTGGCTGCGGTAGCGGTGGAGCATCGTTTCGCGTTGCACGTTGACCCTGGATGAGCTGTCCAAGGGCATCCAATAACGCCTGCGTCTGCTGATTCTGCAAGCGATAAAATTCGGACAGTACATCTGGAGATTGTGGCGGAGCCATGACACAAGTAATCTAAGCAAGGATAAAGAACAAGACCCTGTTTTTACTCGTCGCCAATAATGTTGTGGACTGACAAGACAGCCAGTCCATAGTGACGGGTAACCGAAAGGCACGCGCTTAACCTCACGCAGGCTGGCGTGAGGTCTCAAACAGGATACGTAATGAATGCTATAAAGAAAAGTATGTAGCTGCTGGAATACTTAACTTTAATCCACAATTGGCGAAAATTGGTCTTGTTGATGTACAAGGATAAATGGCGCCTTGCTAGGTCGTAGCAATTGACTTAGCTGAAGGCTATGCTAACTATCGTCTCGGCAACTGAGAGCGTAATTCTCAGTGAACCATGGCTAGCAACGTCGGCTGTACAACTGGGGCGAGTGCTAGTAAGTCTCTCTAGACCTGCCGTGTGGTGGCGCTCGGTCTGCAATTACTGACAGTGGCGACACGCGGGTCCGACGTATACTAGCGGACCGCGGCCGATTTAAAAGCTACCACCTAGCAAGTGTGGTGTCTGGTGGCGACACCACACTCTTCTTGTCCAAACTAGTTACCGTCCATGTTTCACTTCCATACATGGCTACGCTCCATACAAATACTTTCAGAAACGACTTCCTGACACTTAAATCTATACTCGATGTTAACAAATTTCCCTTCTTTAGAAACGCTTTCCTTGTCATTGCCAGTCTACATTTTATATCCTCTTTACTTCGACCATCATCAGTTATTTTGCTCCCCAAATAGCAACACTCCTTTACTACTTTAAGTGTCTCATTTCCTAATCTAATTCCCTCAGCATCACCCGACTTAATTCGACTACATTCCATTATCCTTGTTTTGCTTTTGTTGATGTTCATCTCATATCCTCCTTTCAAGACACTGTCCATTCCGTTCAACTGCTCTTCCAGGTCCTTTGCTGTCTCTGACAGAATTACAGTGTCATCGGCGAACCTTAAAATTTTTATTTCTTCTCCTTGGATTTTAATACCTACTCCGAATTTTTCTTTTTATTCTTTTACTGCTTGCTCAATATACAGATTGAACAACACTGGGGAGAGGCTACAACCCTGTCTCACTCCTTTCCCAACCACTACTTCCCTTTGATGTCCCTCAACTCTTATAACTGACATCTGGTTTCTGTACAAATTGTAAATAGCTTTTTGCTCCCTGTATTTACCCCTGCCACCTTCAGAATTTCAAAGAGGTTATTCCAGTCGACATTGTCAAAAGCTCTCTCTAAGTCTACAAATGCTAGAAACGTAGGTTTGCCGTTCCTTAATCTAGCTTCTAAGATAAATCGTAGGGTTAGTATTGCCTCAGGTGTTCCAATATTTCTATGGAATCCAAACTGATCTTCCCCGAGGTCGGCTTCTACTAGTTTTTCCATTCGTCTGTAAAGAATTCGTGTTAGTATTTTGCAGCCGTGACTTATTAAACTGATAGTTGGGTAATTTTCACATCTGTCAACACCTGCTTTATTTGGGATTGGAATTATTATATTCTTCTTGAAGTTTTAGGGTATTTCGCCTGTCTCATACATCTTGCTCACCAGATGGTAGAGTTTTGTCAGGACTGGCTCTCCCAAGGCTGTCAATAGTTATAATGGAATGTTGTCTACTCCCGGAGCTTTGTTGCGACTCAGGTCTTTCAGTGCTCTGTCAAACTCTTCACGCAGTATCATGTCTCCCATTTCATCTTCATCTACATCTTCTTTCATTTCCATAATATTGTCCTCAAGAACATCGCCCTTTTATAGACTCTCTATATACTCCTTCCACCTTTCTGCTTTCCCTTCTTTGCTTAGAACTGGGTTTCCATCTGAGCTCTTGATATTCATACAAGTGGCTCTCTTTTCTCCAAACGTCTCTTTAATTTTCCTGTAGGCAGTATCTGTCTTACCCCTAGTGAGATAAGACTCTACATCCTTACATTTTTCCTCTAGCCATCCCTGCTTAGGCATTTTGCACTTCCTGTCGATCTCATTTTTGAGACGTTTGTATTACTTTTTGCCTGTTTCATTTACTGCATTTTTATATTTTCTCCTTTCATTAATTAAATTCAATATTTCTTCTGTTACCCAAGAATTTCTACTAGCCCTCGTCTTTATACCTGCTTGATCCTTTGCTGCCTTCACCACTTCATCCCTCAAAGCTACCCATTCTTCTTCTACTGTATTTCTTTCCCCCATTCTTGTCAATTGTTCGCTTATGCACTCCCTGAAACTCTGTAAAACCTCCGGTTTAGCCAGTTTATCCAGGTCCCATCTCATTAAATTCCCACCTTTTTGCAGTTTCTTCAGTTTTAATCTACAGTTCATAACCAATAGATTGTTGTCAGATTCCACATCTGCCCCTGGAAATGTCTTACAATTTAAAACCTGGTTCCTAAATCTCTGTCTTACCATTATACAATCTATCTGAAACCTGTCAGTATCTCCAGGCTTCTTCCATGTATACAATCTTCTTTTATGGTTCTTGAACCAAGTGTTAGCTATGATTAAGTTGTGCTCTGTGCAAAATTCTACCAGGCGTCTTCCTCTTTCGTTTCTTACCCCCAATCCATATTCACCTACTACGTTTCCTTCTCTCCCTTTTCCTACTGACGAATTCCATTCCAGTCACCCATGACTATTAAATTTTCATCTCCCTTCACCATCTGAATAATTTCTTTTATTTCATCATACATTTCTTCAATTTCTTCGTAATCAGCAGAGCTAGTTGGCATATAAACTTGTACTATTGTGGTAGGTGTATCTATCTTGGCCACAATAATGCGTTCACTATGCTGTTTATAGTAGCTTACCCGCATTCCTATTTTCCTATTCATTATTAAACCTACTCTTGCATTACCCCTATTTGATTTTGTGTTTATAACCCTGTAGTCACGTGACCAGAAGTTTTGAGATTACTGAAAAAGTTTGAGATTTGATTGATGCGTTATGATGATATTCTTACAAAGGCGGTGTGTATTATGATGTTGAGATATGTTTATGATCAATAAGGTGATGTTATATGAGGAATGTGATTATGCTACGTGTTTATTATGATGAAGTATTGAAGCAGTAACGACAAATATCTATATGAATAATGAATAATGGTTAGGGACTCTGGTTGTGGACAATAATTTTGGAGACCAAGAATTGTACTTTAAGAGCTATGAAATGTGAGTATATATGTGTATGTGAGTACCAGAATTCCGACGGAAATTTTTGGACACTGATATTGATGAGATTTCGTTTCCATACACTTCTGTAATTTTTCAACCTGTGGAATTCTTTATTGGCATCAAACTATAATTGTAGTTGACACTTCTGTCATAAATATTTCGGTAAAGAGTATATGTGACCTTGACGCAACGCTCTGCTGCTCCTGGCTGCGCGCTAGCCGCCTGGAAAAACCCGTTGTTGTGTTACTTGTCAACTGTAACGGTGTCGCTTTAGCCATTTTTAAGCTTACTGCACTCCCACAAGCACTCTCACAGCTGCAGAAAGGAGAGTCCATTGACCTCACTACTGACATTTCTTTGCAGACTATACCACAAACATGACACACTAGTACTTGTAAACAAATTATTACACTTTGGAGCTCGTACTTTGTGCTACTTACTGAAATGCTTATGAATTGATGAGAAATATACTTACGTCTACACACCTGATTATGACAAGTGTCTCTCTACGAGAGTTGAGAGAATTTCTACTGACTTATGTAATGCCACATAGCTCCTGAATGATGTTTTATGCTTTGCTTTGTACATATTTGCTTATTTTATTTGCTGTCTAGTTTATAGTTGCCCTGGAGCATTGGTTTTATAAAATAAAATTTAATAAATATGTTAATGTGAACACTTTCTGTCAACAGATTCATTAAATATTAATTTTATGATCCACTTTCTTTAAAAAAGAGGGGAGAACTTGAAAAGGAAAGAACATTTAGAAGGAGAAGGGAATAGTAACAGGAACTGCATGCATAATTTTCTTTCCAAGGACTTGGTAATCTTTTTGGTGGAAGAAGTTGTTGTGTTGCATCACTTTATTGTTAAGATATGACATAGAATCATTGCATTTCACATGGGAGTTTTGATGATCACAGATGTGCATATGCTATTGTAAGTTTACATGTATATTTCCTTTATCTGCATTGCTGTCTTTAGTGTAATATTTTTTCTGCTTGTGCTTTGTCATGTTTAGGTATTAATTATTGCACTTGCTGCTGCTACGTGTCAGGCAATGTTCTGCTGAATTTCATATTGTATTATGGTGCTAAGCCAGTTTTACCACTGATTTATTTTTCTTATTTGCTGCATATTGCCTTGTATTGTAATGTTGCATTTTCTTTGCTAATTTAGATCTGCTGTTGCTTGATTTGCCATTTTGCATTTTTTCATTGTTGTTTGTGTTAATTGTTTTGTGCTGCTGCATTACCTCTTCCCTGTTCTCTAGTTTATGTAACTGAGCTCAGTAGGTTGAAGTTAGTTTAAGAGGGGGTATGCTATGTAAGAAAATGAGTTATGATGAGTTGGGAAGAAGTGCATTGAGAAGCTATAAGGAAAAGGTATGGCCAAAGAGTTTTGTATAATGAGGAACAACTATTTTGAAAGAGGAAATGCACAGAGATAAGTAGGCAATAGTGACAACAGGTTTAGGTAGGATTTTCTTGGAAACGAATTATGAGGGAAGAAGAATATGGAAGTATAAACACTGGTTGAAAAAATAAATACAGAAAGAATGCTTAGATAGGACTTTTTTGTGGGAACGAATGTTGAAGTAAGAGAGGTAAATGAAGTTTTGGTTGGAAATGAAGTAGTTTTGGCTGAAAGTAAAGGCGGCATGAACATGAAGGATATTATTAAAGAGAAAAATGAAACAGAGGTATAAGATGCTGACTAGAGGTACTACAGCACTAAATTTTACACTGAAAACAGACCCTGTCCTTTCCTTTTATGTTATTCTGCTATGTTTGTGTGTACCCTTGTGTGTCTGTGTTCTTCCTGTCTCTGTGTGTTTACCTGATAAGATAAATTAGGTAGAATTATTTTTTCTTCTTATACTAAGCTGCATTCACTATAAAGAGGAATACTCTTATCTTCAAATCTAAGCAATAGTTTTATACCACATTCTTTAGTTTGGAAAGATGTTCAGATATTATATATTCCGTTATGTTTTCTTTTAATGCTCATGTGTCAAGTTAATGTTTCCAAGGATATTCTCATTTTTCATTTATTTACTTACGTCATAATTCCTGTAATACTCGAAAGTATGCTTATTTCTATTCTTTTTGTAAAGTCTGTATTACTACAAATGTTATCTGTATTATCATGTTCTTGACTGTAATGATGTTTTCTTTACTCTTGTAATTGTATTCTTATGCTGTAAAATTGTAATTTTATAGACACCAGTTCTCCAGGTTAGATAAATAGTAGGGATTCATTTTACTGCACACATTTGTCTGTTGGTCAACGATATGTATAAAATATCAGAGGTTATTTGATTGTGTTAGTGCTTGCACGTGTGTGATAATTGAGCAACGGACTGCTTAACAGCATTTCTGGTTCTAAGAATATGGCAAAAAATTAGTGAGTGCACTTGCTATATTATACTCAAGACTCTTCAGTTGTGATTGTGCACCCGCACAGTCGCAACGGATGGTTGCCGGCCATCTCTACAAGGACTACAGTGGGTCTGCACTTTTGTGGCCCACTACTACCATAATTTCTACAAGGACTACAGTGGGTCTGCAACTTTGGTGGCCCACACTATCAACCCCTACAATGAATACTGTGGGTCTGCTCTGGTGACATACCAGTTCTACCGATATTCTTCAAGGCTTCGACTGACTCTGCTGTGGGTCTGCTGTGTTGTGGCCCATTACCAATCTCAACTGAAATCTTGATGTCAAGAGCACTGTGTTTCCATGGGGAGCACGATACTATCTCTTCAATACTGCACGGTGGTCCAATACTCACGTGTGCATTTTCTTTTACGGGGAATCGGCATTGCGTACAGAACAGTGGCACGTTGGGTAAAATCCTTCAGCGAAGGTCGGCGGACTGTGGGAGACATGCATCGGGCTGGTCGTCCTAGCGTCTCTGATGAATTGCATGCTGTTGCCGCGTTAGTGGACAGTGATCGACGGCATACGATTCGTGAGCTCGCCCACGAAACCGCATTAGCACGTATGACTGTGTTTAGCACCCTGAAGGAACGCCTGGGCATGCGAAAAATTGCATCACGATGGGAACCGCATGACTTGATGGAAATTCGGAAATGGATGCCTTACGACAATGTTCAGACGCACTTGGAGCACTTGATGAGACATGGGCCACATCGTGTGAGCCAAAAGTGAAATGCCAATCCAACGAATGGCGTCATTTTGGGTCGCTGTGGAAGTCTAAAGTGCTTCAGAGCTTCATTGTGGTTAAAGTTATGGTGTTCTCGTGTACGACTGTGTTAGTGTTATCCTAACGCATTACGTTCCTCCACGGCAGACCGTCAGTGCACAGTATTGCTGTTCGTTTTTGGAGCATCACCTGCGACCAGCTTCGCGAAAGAAGCGGTGACACTTTCTGCGCAACTCACCCATCATTTTGCACGACAATGCGCGGGCGCATACAGCGCAAGCTGTGGCTGCTCTGTTCGGTCGATGGCACTGGGAAGTAATGTACCATCCACCATACTCCCCGGACTTAAGTCCTTGTGATTTTGATTTGATTCCGAAGATGAAGGCACCACTGGCACCACTTCGTGGCATTTGCTTCAGAACCGTTCCAGAGATTCGTCAGGCAGTAGACCGCCCCATTCGCACCATCAACAGAACAGGCTCTGCTAACGGTATAATACGCCTTCCGCATCACTGGCAACGGGTTCTACACACTGGTGACTACTTTAAGGGACAGTAACAAGTGCAAACATGTAACTCTCTTGTATCGGTAGTGAATAAATAGGTGCCACTATTTAAGTTCCAACCCTCGTATATTGTGGGTTTTAATGAACAGGATAAGTTTGAGTTGTATTTGGCAGGGAAAATTCTGTACAACAGCGAAATGATAAAAACAAGCAAACAGCCAGTAGGTTCAGTTTCACTGTTGCATTCAGCAGTTTCAGAATTAAACGCAGAAGTTTCACTGTTACTTGCACATCCGTTGTTCAGGAGATGCTCCAGGAAATGAAATGAAATGTCGTGTAGCGAGAGCATCCTGACGGGTAAACCTGATCGCCTGGAACAAGTCTTTTGAGGTGACGCCACTTCGGTGACTTGGGCGTCGATGAGGATGAAAAGATGATGAAGACGACACGAACACCCAGTCCCTGAGCGGAGAAAATCTCCAACCCAGCCGGAAATCGAACCCGGGCCTCCCGGCATGACAAACTGGCGCGCTGTCCACTCAGCTACGGCGGTGCACGCTCCAGGAACAGGCGGTGTGTCAGTTAATAAAATATTAAAGATGGCTGAGTTACATCTCAGAGATTCGACAGTAACTCACAGTCAGATATTAATGCAAATCTGAATACATCTGGGATCTCCGAAGAATGAGCCACATCCAAAGACACAAAAATATATCAATATTTTTAAAACTGCAGAAGTTAATGTTTTACTGTGGATAAACATTTACACAGTGAACATCTGAATTAAGTACTTTTAATCGTTTCATGAGATCTCAACAAACGGCATCTCAGATGATAACGTTGCACTGCAACTATCATCCTTGAAAGCTACGTAGCTGTATTTATTTTATGTATTGATTTATTGCGTTTTAACGGCATTTTCATTATGGAAACGTTCGTCAGAAGATCGTATTCTCCAAACTTACACAGTAAATGTTTGCAGTATGAATACCTCATATTTTGTCATATTTGTGTATTCGTCGCAGTGGTAACACCGGTTTCCGTCGGATCACCGAAGTTAAGTGCTGTCAGGCTGGGCTAGCACTTGGATAGGTGATCATCCGGTCTGCCGAGCACTGTTGCCAAGAGGGGTGCACTCAGCACTTGTGAGGCAAACTGAGGAGCTACTTGACTGAGAAGTAGCTGCTCTGATCTCGTAAACAGGCATACGGACGGCTGAGCTGTGTGTTGACCACATGCCCCTCCATATCTCATCCGGTGACAGTTGTGGGCTGAGGATGACACGGCGGCCGGTTGATACCGTTGGGCCTTCATGGCTGTTCGGGAGGAGTTTAGTTTTTTGTGTATTTATTTCATGAGCATTTTAGTACTTTGGAAGTAACTTTATTTAAATGTTGACTTCAAGTGGTATCAAAAAAACTGAGATGGTATAAAAGTGGTGAATCGCATGTGTTAGCAGACACGACAACTGAATATCAAGCAGGCATAAATAATTGTTTAAGCAAATTTCAGTGACAGTCTGTTGTTTAACGCAAGCGCACTTGCGCAAGAAAGCTGGCTTATTTATTAATGAACAAACTTTTGTTTGTAAGTATTGCGAATAATTTGAGTGTAGCCCAATGTTTACGATATATCTTTATTGAAATATTATTGTAACTTATAAGTTTAGTCGTACTATGGGAGTGGTAATGTTGAGTAAAATCATTCTTATTAAATTATTCGTTCATCTTTTATATTTCTGTGTATTTTACTAACTCACCATTCTAGCCAGTGCATAGACTGTTTGACGGTAGCAGCACAGCCACAGGTTATTATTTGCAGCGAATTAGCTGTGGGGCATGAAAGCAGACGTGTGCTGCCCGAACCTATGACTACCTGGGGCTATTCTGTTTAAACACTGCTGTACATAGCCCCATTACCAAGTTACAAGTAATCGCAGGTAAAATCGCAGTTGGTTCGCTCGTATGGACTGCCGTTTGGAAGAACAATTACACTCACAGCGGAGCGACAGCAAAGCAGAAGTTCGAACTCTCGTTCGTGCCATCTCTAACGATCTCGTTGTTGACGAGGCATTAAACGCTTACGTTGCTATTGCTCGTTTTAGAGCGCTCCAGGATAATTTGGAGGTGGAAACGGGTACCGAAGGAAATGTAAACGGCAGCGTGTTTCCTGAAATCTCCCTAAGACTGCAATGGAGGGGAAGTACTGCGTTATTGGACAACAGTAGCAACGTACTCTAACCAGGGGTCGAATCTGAATGTTTGCAAATGCGTTCCCAGGACGTTAAGACGCACTCGCAACGACAGCATTGTTTTTACGATATGTATTGTGCTATGTTGTTTTACAAATCGCAGTTACTGTTCGTGGTTTTTGCTACATTTTATTGATGTTCTTTGCTCCCTGTTTAGACAAATATAGACTCCGCATTTTCCAACGGATTTTCCGCGACAATTTTAGATTTCTTTACACTTAAATTGATAATCTTTTTGATTTTTTTTCTTAATTAGCTTGTTAGTCTAGAGGCTTTGACAACTGAAGGAATGAGGTAGTAGGACTGACCTACCCTGCATCGATTAGCCGTTTCATTTTTGCCATTAGACAACAATTTTTGTGGATCATGAACAGTTTTAATTTTAAGTAACATCAGTTTGAATTGTTTTCTTTCATAAATTATTTAATCGGTTTATATCATCTCGATAGACTTCTGTATATTAGAAATGTAGCTATGCCAGTTTTCATTTTCAGTCAATAGCTGGAATATGTGGCCTCCGTAAGCACTAGGCTGCTAGGTATTGTTCCTTCACCTTGCATAAATTTTTCCACCCCAATATCTTGTTATCTTTCGAGAATGGCTTTACCCGAAAATGTGGGACTGTGTAACACATCATTTCCTGGTTGTCCACGTGCGCTAGCCCTCTTCGCTATTGCTCTTACCTCAGGCGAGTAAGGGTCTTTTTTTTCGGTCTGGAGAACATGGGCTCGTTTGTCCGCAGTCCTCCTACAGCGTGCGGATTGGAGCCGACTAGGCTGGCCTGTAGGGACACCATGACGGCCGTTGCAGGGAAAATTCTTAAAGTCTTTCCGGGAGACAGTTCATTATCAAAGTACTGTAAGTAGGAGTAGGAAATGGGCAATCACAAGTGTGTGTGAAATCTTATGGGACTTAACTGCTAAGGTCATCAGTCCCTAAGCTTACACACTACTTAACCTATTTATCCTTAGGACAAACACACACACCCATGCCCGAGGGAGGACTCGAACCTCCGCCTGGACCAGCTGCACAGTCCATGACTGCAGCGCCTAAGACCGCTCGGCTAATCCCGCGCGGCCACAAGCCCTAAATTCTGCTCGTAATTCTGACAGGCTGAATAACATACGTGATAAATAATTTCGCGGTGTCGTATGGAGCTCGCGAAATCGAAAATAGCCCGGAAACCCTGATGGAGTGTAGAGGTCATGTGTCTTCTGGGTCGGAGATGGTGTTTCCGTTGTGTATTTCAGAAGCACCGAGTGGGGGATGCTTTGTGATCAACCAAGTTACTCAGCGCAGCATGGAAAACAGAGAATTCGGAGTTCGTTTAAAGGCGCGGGCATGGTATTCTGGTCAGGTACTTCCCTGTTTTGCTCTGCACACGTTGCGGATTAGTGAGTGTGAACTTGTTCAGTAAAAAGAGAGACCTAATAGCATGGGGTGGAGCCATTAGCTAGCTGGAGATGGTGTTGGACAAAAGTGGGGGAATTGGCTACGGTTAATTCATATCAATAAACCTGAATTGCTTCCGTGCCACTTGGGGTGTTGTATATTTGTGTCACGTATTGCGTTTCGGACTGTGTTCCTGTTTTGTTGTTGTGTTAATTACCAACGGCAGATGCTAACAGCCAGTTGAATGTGGCGTGTTGAACTGTTAGTGGCGAGCATATTCGAGTACAGAGGTCAGACGTCGAGCTGATTCCTGAAAGTAGTTAGATAGCTACAGGGTCTTTTCGTTGCTAACTTTTTAGTTGTGAAGTTTAACCCTGTCCTACGGGTAGAAGTGATGGTGGCGATATTTACTTATATTGATTTGGCAACGTAGCAGTGCAGACAATTAATCCGACTCCACCAATAAAAGTTTCCAATCAAATACGCGGGGCAGTACACGAATAATTCGTTTCTCGCACACAGCCAAGAGTGCGAAGAATCGGACCGGAGTCGCGAGTGTGACTTCAATCGACAGCAAGCTAGCTCAGAAGAACGTTCATTGTCTGGTGACATGTTTCAGAGCAGAACACAGGTCCATAATCTTATATGAACTGACAGGTTCACTTCGAAAGGAGTGGCCAGCTTTCAAGTAAAAGTTCATACTATGTGGGTATCTCCAGTAAGACACTAAAAGGTTGTAGCCACTGTAAGACGCCAACTAAGCTAGCTGGTCTCTTGGCTGGAAGAGTGACCTTTATCGGGAGGACCGACCGAGAGACAGATCGCTTCTCGCGAACTCAAATGATTTGCTGTGTAACGGATTGAATAATGTGAATGGAATGGCCATCGGAAATGAGTTCCAGGTGTTGGTTCTTACAAAAAGCGTTAAATGTTTAACAACTAAAATGAGATTTCATGAAACCACTGAATTAAAAGTCCTGACCCAATTTATTACAATCATTCCTAAGCCGTCACAAGACTTATTAAGTGGCGTACGCTGGTCTGTGTACTGAGTAAATTCAGCCTGATCAACACACGTATAAAACCAGTACTTGCCTTCCAACTGTGCTTCATATCTGTCAATTCTCGATTTCCTACGTTTTTCAGATGCTTGTTCCTTTGGCCACTGGATCTGATGTCATTTGAGTTTTCTTTATGTTCTATGCAATTGCCGCGTGGGATTATCCGAGCGGTCTTAGGCGCTGCAGTCATGGACTGTGCAGTTGGTCCCGGCGGAGGTTCGAGTCCTCCCTAGTGCATGGGTGTGTGTGTTTCTCCTTAGGATAATTTAGGTTAAGTAGTGTGTAAGCGTAGGGACTGATGACCTTAGCAGTTAAGTCCGATAAGATTTCACACACATCTGAACATTTTTTTTCTATGCAATCAACCCGGTCCTTATTTAACTCTCACGTTGCACGTGACGCTTATTTGGTTATAAAAATTCTTTTAAAGATTTGATGTAGAATTTTCTCCTTGCGTAATGGTTTCGTATGTAACATGTAATATATATGTATTTTAAATCAGTTTTTTATTACGAAGCAGCATTAATACTTCATTTGTTTTCACTGTAGTGGAATTTCGTACTGTTACGTGAGCGTTACAGTGTTGAATAAATTCCTCTCGTTGAAAAGCTACAAAGCTGATTTGTTTGCCCATATTGTAACAGCTTTAGCCTGGAAAAAGTAATCGTCTTTTAAATTTCTAAACTATGCTATTTTTATGAGAAAATAAATATGCAGAACTTTTTTGAATAAAATAAAAATTATTTTATCAAGAAGGAAGAACCACTCACAGCTTAACCCAGTCCTACCATTCCGTCTAGCGGCATAACTGCTCGTAAGCAGATATTTAATCTATATTTACGTGGGCAATCAATCACAAATTGAGAGAACTACTATTTGTGAACATTTCAACGCTGTTAAATCGGAGGTGGACTGGTTTGACCAACTGTAAAGGAAACAAGTGGGCTGGGAGTAACCTGCGTCTTAGTAAGTCATTCTCGAAAATGCATAGCCGCGGGTGGCTCTGCAGTGATAAGCCCGAACGTGCCGGAAAGTCAAATTAAATCCGCACGCAAAAGACAGAATCGGTTCGGTCACGGATGAGCCCTCGAATCTCTGGTCAGTTTTTAAATCACGGAAACTATTCAAGTTCAGATGCAACGGAACGAAGAAATGTCCAATTGCGCCTTCTTCCAGAGGGTCCACATTCCGCTTCCGGGCTGGTCGGCAGCGTTCCCCATCCTCTCCTTCCGTGAGTGCTCATCCAAGGCTCCATCGGACTCATACAGCACAAAAAGTACACGACATCTATATCTACCTCCGCGAGCCACTTAATGGTACGTGACAGAGGGTACGTTTCGTACTACTAACTCGGCCCTCCTACCGTGTTCCACTCTCCAATAGCGCGTGGGAAGAATAATTATCGGTAAGCCTCCATACTGGCTCTAATTTCTCGACGTTTCTCCTTGTGAATATTACGCAAGTTGTATGTGGGGGGAAGCAATATGTTGTCCTACTCTTCCGGAAAGTTCTCTTTCGAAATTTCAATAGTAAACGTCTTCGTGATGCACAATACCTCTCTTATAGCGTCTGCCACTTAAGTTTGTTGACCATCTCTGTAACGCTCTCGCACTGACCAAACCATCCCGTGAAGAAGCGAGCCGCTCTTCGTTGGACCTTCTGTATCTCTTCTATCAGTATGTGCCTGACAGGGATCCCATATAGATCAACAATACTGAACAATCGGTTGAACAAACGCGTTATAAGCCACTTCCTTCGTGGAAGAGTTACATTTGCTTAAGGTTCTTTCTATGAATCAGGGTCTGTCATATGCTTTCCCCACTACTATGTTTAACGTCCCGTCGACATCGAGGTCATTAGAGATGGAGCACAAGCTCAGATTGCGCCAAGGTTGGGAAAGAAAATCGGCCGTGCCCTTTGAAAGGAACCATCCCGGCATTTGCATGGAGCAGTTTAGTAAAATCACTGAAAACCTAAATCTTGATGGTCAGACGAGTAACTACAGAGACGGAGGGAATTTATTACATGTGTTAGAGCCTCGTTCTTGTTATCACCTACATCACCCATATGTTTTAGATAAAGAAATGCCCTGTCCCCACCAAGATCGAAGTTACATCAGTCACAATGTTCTCAGAAATGCTCTTCCTCACAGATCGGATTAATATGATATTAATAAACTGCAGGAAAATCCAAGAAAAGATGCCTGATTAAGTATTGTTTATTGAAGATTATAATGGCCTCATAGTATTAAAAACAGAAAGTTGATTGAAACCGGAAGTTAATTGCGAGGAAATCGTAAGGAATATTAATCGTAAGGACAGGTCAGTCTCCAGTGGTGGCGACGTTTTTATTGCAGTAATCAATTAGGTAAAATCTACCAATGTTATCACGGATTCCGAATATAAATTAATCTGGATGAAGTTAAATATCAAAGGTCGACCAAAAACTGTAAATGGATGCTTTTATAGAACGACTGGTCAGGAGTGATAGCTCTTCAGAGACAACTTGCAGAATGTCGTTAGTAATTTTCCTGATCATTCTGTGGTAATAGGTTCGAGGCGGGAGGGGGGGGGGGGGGGGGGAGGGGAGTGACTTCAGCTCGCCAGCTATAGATTGGAAGACTCACAGTATCAAAAATGATGCCAGAGACAAGGATTCGTGTGACATTGTTCTGGATGTCTTCTCAGAAAATTACTTTGAGCTCGCGAAGTTAATGTCTTAGACTTGCTAGCAACAAACAGACCTAAACTTATGGAATCAGTTAACGTAGTGCAAGGTATCTGTCATCATAAGGCTGTGACAGCAACTATGACTACGGGTTTTAAAGTGAACGTTAATAAAGTTATGTTTAGCAAGAATGACAGGATGCAAATTACAAAGTATCTGAGTACTCAGCATCAAATATTCGGTACTGAGGACGAACAGGTGGAGCACAAATGCAAAAATTTCAAAATCATCGTTCAGCGGGCATGAAACAAGTACGTTCCGCGCAAGACCTTAAGGGATGGGAAAGACCTAACGTGGTTTATTAGCAGGGTTACAAAACTGCTGCCTAAACAAAGAGCTTCATCACACATTTTAAAGACGTCAAAACCTGGCTGACAAACAAAGGCTGGGCGAAGCAAAACTCAGAGCAATGGGAGAAGCGTTCAACGACTTTGAAAATAAAATTTTGTCAGCCGATTCAGTAAAAATCCTAAGAGGTTTTAGACTGACTTAAAATCAGTAATCGGTTCGAAATCCTCTATTCATTCGCTCCACACTGGCACCGAAACGTAAAATCACAGAAGGCCGAAATGCTAAATTCGGTCTTGCAGATCGTTTCATCGCTCAAGATAGAAATACGCTCCCCCCTTTCCGTCACCATACGACCGTCGAAATGGCAGATAATCAGATAACCGATCGCAGAACAACAAGCAACTACAATCAGTAACGGAAGGCATCAGGACGAGATGACGTACCCATAAGATTATGCGAAATCGCTTTATATTAGATAGCTGAAGCAACGAAGGGTACCTAGCGAGTGTAAAAAAGCACAGGAAATTCCCGGTTTCAAGAACGGTCGTAGGACAGGTGCACATAATTACAGGCCATGGTTCAAATGGCTCTGAGCACTGAGGTCATCAGTCCCCTAGAAATCAGAACTACTTAAACCTAACTAACCTAAGGACATCACATCTGTACCCGAGGCAGGATTCGAACCTGCGACCGTAGCAGCTGTGCGGTTCCAGACTGAAGCGCCTAGAACCGCTCGGCCACAAAGGCCGGCACAGCCCATGATCGTTGACGTCAATCTGTTGTGGAATTCTGAAACATGCTTTATGCTTAAGAGTTAGGACTTTTTGGAGAACGAAAATCTCCTCTGTAAAAGTAAACATAGATTCCGCAAACAGAGAGCTTGCGAAACTCAGCTCGCCTTGTTCCTCCACGAGATCCATAGCGCTGTGAACAACGGCGCTCATGTTGATGCTGTGTTCCTTCAGCTCAGGGAGGCATTTGACACCGTCCTGCACTGCCATTTAGTAAAAGAATTCGAACTAAACAGTTTCAAGACCTCTTTGCAATGAACCCCCATGAACCATGGACCTTGCCGTTGGTGGGGAGGCTTGCGTGCCTCAGCGATACAGATGGCCGTACCGTAGGTGCAACCACAACGGAGGGGTATCTGTTGAGAGGCCAGACAAACGTGTGGTTCCTGAAGAGGGGCAGCAGCCTTTTCAGTAGTTGCAGGGGCAACAGTCTGGATGATTGACTGATCTGGCCTTGCAGCAATAACCAAAACGGCCTTGCTGTGCTGGTACTGCGAACGGCTGAAAGCAAGGGGAAACTACAGCCGTAATTTTTCCCGAGGACATGCAGCTTTACTGGAGAGCTGCATCAAACCAGTCTCAGGACTGAAGACAAAAACAACAACAACAACATTGCAATGGAACTCCATATGTCGCTCTTAACGCAACAAAATAAAATCGATGGATGTAAAAAGGTAAGTTTTGGATGATCCCAAGGGTGTGTGATAAGATCATTACTGTTTGGACAGCATATAAATAATCTAGTAGAAATAGTCGGAAGCTCTTTACCATGCTGTTGTCTGTAACAAAGTAGCAACGCTAGATGACAGTATCGATTTGCAGAATGTCCTGCAGAGGATTGATGCATGATGTAGGCTTTGGCAGTTGATCCTGAACATAAATAAATGCGCAGACATAGGGAAGAAAATCCCCTACTGAGCAACTAACTATAGATGACAAATTGATAGAAACAGTATCAACCGTAAAATATCTGCAAGTACCTATCTAGAGCGACCTTAAGTGGAGTGACCATGTAAAACAGATAACAGGAAAAGCAGATGCCAGATTGAGATTCATAGCAAGAATCTTAAGGAAATTTTGCTCATCCACGAAGAAAATGGCACACAAGACGCTTGTTACACTGATTCTTGAGTATCGTTCGTCAACCTGGCCTCCTTATCAGGTCGTACTGATAGAAGAGATGGAGAAGATCCAATGAAGAGCGGCGCGCTTCGTCACGGGATGGTTTGGCCAGTGCGAGAGCTTTATAGAGATGGTCAACAAACGTGTGGCAGACGCTAGAACAGAGGTATTGCGTATCACAGAGACGTTTGCTATTGAAATTTCGAGAGAGTGCCTTCCGGGAAGAGTAGAACAACACATTACTTCCACCCATATACATCTCGCTAAATGACACGACGAGAAAAATTGAAAAATAAGAGGTAATACAGAGGCTTACCTACAATTAATCTTCCCAAGCGCCATTCGCGAGTGGAACAAGGTACCAGAAATACCCTCCACCACATACAGTTGGGTGGTTTGCGGCGTAAGATGTAGATGCAGATGTAGATCAGCACCAAATTTTCATCGCCCGGTACAAACATGGTATTGATTCTGATCAAATGAATCAAAAGCAGTGGTATGTGGGACTTAGCGGGCCTCCACTCGACAGACGTGTTCACCTTATAGTGTGTAATGTTCGTAGATACTTATACAATGTATCATTAATTCACATTGAAATATGCCACTGTAAGGCCTCTCTATAACAATGGTGACTCCACCGATATCAATGACTACCGCCCAGAGTAACTTCTTACATCATTTTCTTAAATTTTTGGGAAGGTAATGTACTATCATTTTCTAATATTTTGGAAAAGGTGATGTACTCCAGGGCTACTACCAACCTGTTTAGTACTAAGATACCTAGCGAATCACTATCTGCATTTCAAAAGTGCCCTTCTAAGTCTGAAGCCTACATTCTTTTGGAGCGCATAATACTCTTTAAATCAGAACATATCGTCAGCTGGGATCTTCTGTGAGTTATCGAAGGCATTCGATTGCTTCAGTAGTAATATTCGATTAGAGAAGTTAAGTTTTTATGGAATATGTAGTTTAGTAAATGCCTGACATAGTTCTTATTTAAGAAAGCGAATGCAGCAATTTACGCTAGGCTGTTGTGTAACACACAACGAAGAAAGCCACGCCGCCCGGAGTGGCCGCGCGGTTTGTGGCGTCATGTCACGGCCTGCGGGGCCGCTCGCCTCGGAGGTTCGAGTCCTCCCTCGGGCATGTGCGTGTGTGTGTGTGTGTGTGTGTGTGTGTGTGTGTGTGTGTGTGTGTGTGTGTGTGTTGTTCCTAGCATAAGTTAGTTTAAGTAGTGTGTAAGTCTAAGGGTCGGTGACCTCAGCATTTTGGTCCCTTAGGAATTCACACACATTTGAACATTTTAGGAACGCCACTAGTCTAGTCTAGGCCATTTGCGTAATCTATCGACTCTGGGATCGCCAGCAGGAAGTCCTCAAGCCTACCATCTTATGATGTTGCGGGTCGTTCTTCCGTAATGTGACTGATGATTTGTGATTCTTCGTAAACACAGAGTGGGAATGGTTGCTCAACCTAACTATGCAAAATACACGTATATACGTCATCGTTGCCTCTAATCCTATCCAGCAATGGCCGATTTTCGTGATGGTTTTCAGGTCATAAGGGTATATTATCATGTTGTTGTCCAGTTCATTCTTTGGTCCATGCGTTGGTGACTTGTCTTCCACAGCAAATCCCCGTTTTGCCTTTTTTTCTCTATATATTTTTTCGACTTGGCGTCATAGATATCTTGATAGACGGGCAGACTTCTGTTATCCATGACGTCTTCTTACTCGTTCGTGAGGGCATTTACACATCATAATTAAAGGAGTGGAATTTGGCTTGTACTGTCAGCCATTGCTTAGGGGCTGGTTCGACATCACCAGTAATCCCCGGTTGTTGAGAGTAAAAGACACAGGGCAGAAGAATTCAAGTTGGATGGCGAAGCTACCCACACTGCTTTTAGATGACTAGCTGTTTTTTGTGAGGCACTCTCTGACACACAAAGCTCTGTCTGTGATTATCTCCACATACTATGACATTTTGTTGTGAGTAAGCATAGTGTTTTCAAATTGTATGTTGAGTTTTCTTTTCCAGCGAGTTTATTATTTAGGTGCAAGTAGGAAACCTCCGTTTTTCTGGCACCTTGTTGAAGTCCCTATTTGTGATTGTGCAGCTGCACTATTATAATTTCACGTCACTTTAGTCAGAAGAAATTTAGCGAGAAATGCCATTCATTGCACCCAGTGAAAATTACGCGCTAGTCTTTGCGTTTTCTTATGATCATCAAACGACGGTGGTTTCATATAGACAACAGCATCGTCAGTGAATAATGTGGTGATCATGTTTCTGATACGATAAAACGATTCTGTTCTTCCTTATTTTTCCTAATACGTCACATACACATGAACGCAGTGAAGTCAGCGAATGATACAGGAAAAGATTTCCTCCGGAACCTCACAAATTACGTGCGAAGGAAATATGTTGAAGACTAAAGACGGCCTTGGTAGCCAGAGATCTGGAAATAGACCACATCACATCCCTTCGCGTGCCCGCATTGTCGTAATTAGAGAACTGCACATTCACTCTAGCGATGGTACGCCACTACAAGCCACGTCGCCTAGAGCTGACCTGAGTTCCTGGAGTCCAGAGGCCAGGGCGGCGTAGCTAGTGGAGCTGGAGTGTGCGGCTGGAAGGTCTGCAAAAGAGAAGAAGACCGGCCGGCCACTGGCTGCAAGGCCGCGCCGCGGGCCCACGCGACCGGTTCCAGCAGTTCCAGCGGCTCCAGCTGAGGGAGTTCCGTACTGGAGAAGAGAACAGGGGCCCAGTGTCTTCCGTCCCTCTTGCTCTGTCGCCCAATCTTACTATCAGTAGCTCTCCAAGCCTTCTGATTGCTCTGATAGTGCCACAAAGGTCCCTGAGTCAAGCCCCAATACGTATCTACATATGCACTTTCTGAATCACCATGAACTGCGAGGAGGATATTGCTTTTTATCATACCATAAGGTTTATTCTCCCCCCCCCCCCCCCCCCCCAACATTCACAGATGGAGCGTGGTAGGAATCCTTACACATATCTTTGCGAGTTGTTATCCTCATTTAGCTGCAAACTCTGTCGGCATACATGCGAAGGAGGATGAACGATACTCGTTATTCCTACCCTGAAAGAAGGGTCATCGAGTCTTAAGAGAAGGTTCTCCAGACATTAACAGTGTCTTTCTTCCAAAGTGCGCCAATTATTATTTTTCAACGCGCACTAGTGAGGCAACAAGGTAGCGATTCTGTGTGGTATGGATCCGACAAGATCTGGAGATAGGTGTCACTAGATGTCTACACGTAGGTCATTCAGTTCCCGTAAGCTACTGTCCATTGGTTTGTGGGCACGCAGCTAGTGCACGATAGTGTCGCAGATGTTCTCCATAGAATTCCCGCCAGTCGAATTTGGTGGGCAAGACATCAACCTAAGTTCACCGCAATGCTCTTCAAATCCCTGTAGCACAACCCTGCCATGTAAAACGGACGGTTACCCCGCTGAAAGAAGACGTCACCATAGTCACAGAAGACATCAAACACGAAAAAAATGAGGTGGTACGCAACAGAATTTACATAGTACACAGTTGCGTGTCTTCGATTTCTACGACGGATCGACAGATCCCATGGAAGCCCACCGGCCTGCTTGCGTGGTATGGTGCACGTTTCGAGCAGCCGTACTCCTCCCTGACGCCGTATACGGATATGATCATCGGTCTCGTGTAACGTGATTCACCTAACCAGGTGATACGTCATCAATGATTCACGGTTCAGTCTCTGTGAGCCTGTGAACACTGTAATCGTAGTTGCCGATGCTTTTGGGCCGACCGGAGTGGCCGAGTAGTTCTAGGCGCTACAGTCTGGAACCGCCCAACCGCTACAGTCGCAGGTTCGAATCCTGCCTCGGGCATTGGTGTGTGTGATGTCCTTAGGTTAGTTAGGTTTAAGTAGTTCTAAGTTCTAGGGGACTGATGACCTTAGGAGTTAAGTCCCATAGCGCTCAGAGCCATTTTTGATGCTTTGGGTCGACATGAGAACGAGCAGGGGTCGTCTGCTGCAGAGCCCCATTGAACGGTGTGCTCTAAAACACGTGTGCTTGCACCAGCATTCTGCTCTGTCGTCCACACTGGCACAGATCACTGCCTATCCTGCTCTGCAAAGGGGGCAAGCCCGTGACATCGACGTTCTGAGATGAAGCTTGGACGCCCGACAGCTTGTCGCCTACGAATGATTTCAGCGCCCTTCAATCATTTTCCACACACGCTCATGACAGCAGCACGTGAACAGCCGAGCACCTTCGCCATTTTCCGAGATCATCGTTTCCACGCGCCGCGGTATAACAGTCATTCCTTTGTCAACGTCGCTTATGTCAGTGGATTTCCACATTTGCAGCCCGTTTCGTCACTAGAATGATTTCCTCTTTATTTTTGTCTCTGAGTGTTTGAGGCCACATCAGCCGCATCACTTACTGGTGCCATACACTAATCAGCCAAAGCATAATGACCGCTGTCCACCGCGGCGTTGGATGGCACGTGGTGGCGTTGCAGGCACATGACGCAGGAACGAAAGTATGTAAGACGAGCAGACACGGACGGAGGATCACTTTAGCGAAGATACGGACTGCAAATGGGGAAATTCATTGAGATAAGCGACTTTGACAAAGGGGAGATGGTTATTAAGCGGAGCCTGTGAACGAGGATCTCGAAAATGGCGAAGCTGGTCGAATGTTCACGTGCTACTGGCGTAAGCATCTGTGGGAAGAGGTAAAAGGACAGTAGAACTACCAGTAGGCGCTAAACGGTTTGACGTCTACGACTCTTCGCCGAACGTGAGGTTCGAAGGTTCAAATGGCTCTTAGCACTATGGGACTTAATTTCTAAGATCATCAGTCCCCTAGAACTTAGAACTACTTAAACCTAACTAACCTAAGGACATCACACACATCCATGCCCGAGGTAGGATTCGAATCTGCGACCGTAGCGGTCGTGCGGTTCCAGACTGTAGCGCCTAGAACCGCTCGGCCACCTCGGCCGGCCGTGAGGTTCGAAGGCTTGTCTGCTCTGTAAAGTAGGATATATGGTGACCTGTGGCATCTCTGCCGAAACAGCACAATGCTGGCGCACGCACAAGTGTTTCGGAGCACAGTGTTCATCGTTCATCGTCGCACATTGAGCTCTGCACCTGACCACCCCAACGTGTTCATATGTTGACCCAACGACATCGTCGATTACGATTACAGTGGACACGGGACCACCGGGATTCGACCGTAAATCAATGGAAACGTAGCGGCTCTATGGCTGAATCACGTTTGTACTACACTAGGTCGATGGTCGCCTCCACAAACGCCGTCATCGAGGTAAACGGCGGCTCAAAAAGTGCAGCGCGTCGCGGACGCAGGCTGGTGGGAGCAGTATTATTTTGTGGGAGACATTCTGCGTTTACATGAGACCTGTCGTGGTAATTGAAGACACACTGACAGCTGTGAACGTCCTGCATCCCTTCATGCTTGATGTTCTATTCGCTGCAGTCCGGAACCGCGGGACTGCTACGGTCGCAGGTTCGAATCCTGCCTCGGGCATGGATGTGTGTGATGTCCTTAGATTAGTTAGGTTTAAGTAGTTCTAAGTTCTAGGGGACTGATAACCTAAGGTGTTAAGTCCCATAGTGCTCAGAGCCATTTGAACCATGCTTGATGTCTTCCCCGACGGCTATGTCATCTTTCAGTGGTATAATTGTCCATGTCTCGGAGTCAGAACCATGCCCCAGCGATTTGAGGAGCGTTATAGATAACTCACGTTGATGTCTCGGCGACAAGATTCGCCTGATGTAAATCCTGTGGAACTCATCAGGGTTGCTGCCTTGCGTCATATCGCGTACGCAAATCAGTGCCCCGTTATTTACGCGAATTGCATGACCCAATCTAATACTACATACCTCCACAAACCTGTCAACAGACTGTCGAATCAAGCAAGCGGTCATAATGTTCTGGCTCACCAATATACTCGTGGCATGTAAGGAAATTTTATATTCATTCTTCCAGCACTGCGGTGAAGAGCATGAGAGCAAATCTAAGGTCCGCAATCCTATCACCTGCAATGCTGTACTAAAACTCATTTATCAACGTCCTGGGAACCTTATATTTGTGCCAGAGTTCCGTGATCCGTGAACCGATCAACGAACAACCTGAACGAGTGTCATCGGACGTCTACCACGAACAAAGTCAACGAACAATATAGAACAAAATGAGATGCCGATATATTGTTGTTGCTTGGCTGTTGCTCTTCATTCTTGTGATGAAGTGCACAGAACGTCTCTGAATTGCCTCTTCCAGCATCTCTTTGTAGTTGTTGTAGTGTAGATCCCTTATTCGGTAGTATCTGTTTACTCGCATGATCTTTCTCCATTCGCTTACGCCCCACTTACATACTTTCCTTACAGCGTTACATGTCTGCGACACTATCAGGCTGCTTTCAGTCTCGCGGTGTGCGCTGTTCATGATGTTCTCCGTCCTTAGCGCACGTCAGAGGTTGTTTTCAGGTGTTCGAAGTGCATATTGTGTGCCCATAGGTTGCAACTACTCCAGCAATGGCAGTAAGAATACTACTGTGATATAGCCTCAATACTGGCAGCATTAGTTGATAAGCTATCGAACGGCCTCTAGGAACTTCAGAAATCTGCCAGTTCAATAACTTAACATTATGAGCTAATAGTACGGCCAAGTGCCCCGCATAGCAAGTTGGTACCAGCAATGTTATTTCCAGTGACGTACAGTTGATCGGAAACTTAATAAATGGTTTTGAGTCCAGAAAGGTTTACACAACAACCAATGGGCACATGTGAAAGATGAAGTAAGGCAGTGATCAATTTGAAGGATGGTTTAAACAGCACAGAGCAATACTTGGCATGCTCCTGTTGGTTTTGGTATGCCGTTGTCTTCCTCAGACGTGAGCTTCTAACCTCCCCCTCACTTATCGACCTTAATGACAGTGAAAAATTAAACCGCGTGCACCTAACGGAAATTTTGGAAAAGCAATCGTCACCGAAGTTAATTTGTCGGTAAAGAGGAAGGAAAGGGTTACATATAAATGAAAGGAAAAATGCAAATGAAATTGGTGAAAATTAATTTTGAGAAAAGGGTAAAATTAATAAAGAAAGTAAATGTGCGGTCGTTACGTTAATAATTAATTGGCGTTAATTGGGTATTTGAGATTTGGGGAAAATTACGGTCTCCAGTCCTATGGACAACTACTATAATAACTGAAAATGAAAGATTAATGCACATATAATTAGCACGAAAAGCGTGGCAACTGAAGGTTGACACGTGTTGTGTGAAAACTGAATGTTTGTCAGAAGTAATAAATTTCGCTACACTCTGAATTAATTTAGCAAAAGAATTAATAAAACCGGAAAATTGAAAGTTAACTTAGTGACTGAAATTAATAGTGAACTTTGTTTCTGAAGCACTACGAAATTCAATAAAATAAGGTTAGTCTTGGGCTACCTCAACAATCATTTCAAAAGCTACTTGAATCTACGCAATTTAGAAATAAGAGATTTAACTTTGAACTTGAATTAAATGATTCTTAACAATTAACAATAGTAAAATTTAGTACGTACCAAGCTGAACTGCAGTCACAGGTAAGCTAAAATATGGTAACAAAACTCGCACTCTTAATTTGTGCTTGTGTAATCTAAATATTGTAGCCAGCTATGAATACCTTAACTGAACTTTGAAATTAAAGCAGTAAAATGGATTGATATTACTTTAATGCTGGCGTTTGAATTTCGACACTCGAGTTCATTTCGGAAAAAGAAGGGACCCTGCTTGGCAATGCAATTGGGACAATGAGCAACAAAGGTTCATGCTAAGTTGCTGTAATTTTGCGAGGCAAATGGAACAGTTTTAAAAGCTGAGGTCTGCCATACAGTTCTAAAACTTTACGTGCTTCCAGTCTTCCTTGTTGGTTGATTGAAGGTTTGAAGTAGTCGGTCGAGGAGGTGGCGACAGTCACTCATTGTCGGACGTCGCTGTTGCAGAAGCTGGATGTTGGCGCGCCTTCTTCTCGACACTGTCACCAGGCGAAACGGGCTCTTGATGTGCGCCAGCTAATGCTACCCGTCCACGACACCGTGTCAGAAACTATCATAGCAAGTCGATCGCAATTACATGCTGCCAAACCCCGAAAGCGCGGCAACTCCCGGGAGCGTCACACAACACACCTGCTCCACCGCCCTACCCCAGCCAGACTCTGCTCTGCTCGCGCTCCATGTGGCAAAGTTAACACTACCAAAGATCCTACATACTTTTTGTTCTCCACACGACCTATCGATGTAATAGTTCGATAGCATAGTTTTCCCTAAGCTAGACCCAGCGTAAAAATACAAATAATATTTACAAAACAAACCAATTATACATCGTCATAAATGCATATATATATATATATATATATATATATATATATATATATATATATATACTAATAGTAAAACAATTACAATATATAAAGACATAGAAATGCCATATCTTCAGGTAACAAAATAAGGAAAAATCTATAGTACAGTAGATGGAAATAGAAGGATATGCATTTCCGGCGTTACAAGCTGACTTACCCAACCACATTTAGGGGCGACTTAACAGGCTAACGTGGATTCCAACTCACTGAGCAGTTCAGCAGTTTGCACATTATAAACATAGGGGTGAAACAAACAATACGTGATAGATAAAACTCCCAGGACCTGAGGAGTTAACAGGAAAGCTTCGTTTCCAGCACTGACAATATTGAGCATATACGGAAAAAGTTTAAGAGTACTTAACTATATGCCCTAATGACGGGTATATTTCGACTAAAGTTATGAGTAATGGGAAATACGCGCCTTGATAGGTTGGCCGTGTTAGAAAACTGTTACGAAACCAAAGAGAAATTCACTGCAGATTTAAACGAAGCCAAAGCCTCACAGACAAAGAAAACCTAAACAAAGCCAAAATTTGCTTACGGAGACCCATGCATGAAGCGTTCAAGGACTTCGAAAGTATAATTCTGTCTATGGACTTGGCAGGAAATCAGTGAACGGATCAAAGCCTTCTCTCCAAACACTCTGTCGCTACAATGGCATCAAAACGGAGGATGACGCAGAGAATGCCGAAATACTACACATATATTTCCAAAATCGTCCACTGAAAAAGATCACGCTGTAGTTACTTCTTTAAGTATAGCGTGAACAGCGAAGTGGCATTGAAATATGTGACAGTGGGATAGAAAAGGAAGTGAAGTAGCTTAACACAAGAAAGGCTACTGGACCTGACGGTATTCCAGTACGACTCCACGTAAAGCATGCAAAAGGCTGCTCCTGTTCTAGTAGCAGTGGACTGTTAGGTCACTAGTGGAGCGCAGCGTTCCTAATGATTCGAAAAATTCACAGGTCAGTCCTCTTTTGTAGAAAGGTGCTAGAATAGACGCACGAAAGCGTAGGGTCATACCTCTGGCGTTAGTTTGTTGCAGAATATTGGAACATGTTTTTTTGTTCCCGTATTAAGACTGATCTGGAGACAAAAATTTCCTCTGTAGGAATCAACATGTGTTCCGAAAACAACGATGGTGTGAAACCCAGTTCTCCTATTCGTCCGCGAGACACATCTAGCACTAGATACCGGAGGCCAGGTTGATGCCCTGCCCCTTGACTTCTGGAAAGCATTCCGTACAGATCCGCACTGCTATCTACAAAATACAATACGACCACACGGAATATCACACATGCTGTGTGACTGGACTGAAAAGTTTGTACAAACCGAACGCAGTACGTCATTCTCAACGGAGAAAAATCTTCACACGTAAAGCTTATTTCAGACATACCAAATGGAGGATTACTGGATCATTAGTTTTCGCAGTATATACACACATCACCTCGGTTCCGAGAGATCCGGAACCTGTACGGAAAATTGGAATAGAGGTCAACATAAACATCATTTCCACCCTTTTTATTGCTCATGAAAACCACACATTGCATGTTGTGCCACCATGCAGCGAGCCCTTCAGAGCTGGTGGTACAGATTGCTGTACACACCGGTACCTCTAATACCGAGTAGCTCGTCTTCTTGCATTGAAGCATGCCTATATTCGTCATGGCATACTATCCACAAGTTCTTAAAGGCACTTTTGGGGCAGATTGTCCCTCTTCTCAACGGCGATTCGGTGTAGATCCCTCAGAGTGATTGGTGGGTCACGTCGTCCAATACAGCTCTTTTCAATCTATCCCAAGCATGTTCGATAGGGTTCATGTCTGGAGAACATGCTGGGCACTCTGCTCGAGCAATGTCGTTATCCTGAAGGAAGTCATTCACAAGATGAACACGATGAGGCTGAGAACTGTAGTCCATGAAGACGAATGCCTCGCTAATATGCTGCCAAAATGGTTGCACTATCGGTCGGAGGATGGCATTCACGTATCGTACAGCCGTTATGGCGCCTTCCATGACCACCAGCAGCGTACGTCGGTCCCACATAGTGCCTCCCCAAAAGATCGGGGAACCTCCACCGTGCTGCACTCGCTGGACAGCGTGTCTAAGGCGTTCAGCCTCGCCGGGTTCACTCCAAACACGTCTCCGACGATTGTCTGGTTGAAGGCATATGCGACACTCATCGGTGAAGAGAACGTGATGCCAATCCTGGGCGGTCAATTCGGCATGTTTTTGGGCCCATCCGTACCGCGCTGCATGGTGTCGTGGTTGCAAAAATGGACCTCGCCATGGACGTCGGGAGTGAAGTTGCGCATCATGCAGCATTTGAGTCGTCACACAACGTCCTGTGGCTGCACGAAAAGCATTACTGAACATGGTGGCTTGCTGTTAGCGTTCCTCCGAGCCACAGTCCGTAGGTGTTGGTCATCCATTGCAGTAGTAGCCCTTTGGCGGCCTGAGCGAGGCATGTCATGGACAGTTCCTGTCTCTCTGTATCTCCTCCATGTCCGAACAACATCGCTTTGGTTCTCTGCGAGACGCCTGGACACTTCCCTCATTTAGAGCCCTTCCGGTCACAAAGTAACAATGAGGGCACGATCGAACCGCAGTATTGACATCTAGGCATAGTTGAACTACAGACAACACGAGCCGAGTACCTCCTTCCTGGAGGAATCACCTGGAACTGATCGGCTATCGGACCCCCTCCGACTAACAAGCGCTACTCGTGCGTGGTTGTTTACATCTTTGGGAGCCTTTCGTAACATCTCTAAACAGTCAAAGGGACTGTGTCTGTCAATATCCACATTCAACGTCTGGGAACCGGGATGATGCAAAACTTTTGTTGATATGTATATAAATGACCTAATGCATAAAGTTGGAGATTCCATGACACTTTTCGCGGACGATGCTGTTGGATACAGAGAAGTCGCAACGGTTGAAAACTGTAGCGAAACGCAGGAAACGAGCAGAATATCGACTTTTGGTGCAGGGTTTGGCAAGTGCAACGTATTGATTATGAGTAGGCCCATAGATTCCTTAATGCAAGATTACACAACTGCAGAACAATAACTGGAAGTAGAGATTTGCAGAAAACATCTAGGAATACGAGTGCGAAGTGATTTAAAGTAGAACGACCACGTAAAACCAATCACAGGTAAGGCAGATGCTAGAAATACATTGGTTAGAAAATGTAGTCTATCCACAAACGAGGAGGGTTACAAAACCCTCGTTCTACCAATACTTTAATATTGCTCGTCAGTATAGTATCCGTATTAGATATGATTGATAAGGGGAATAGAGATCCAAAGGAGAGCAGCACGTTTCGTTGCAGGTTCTCTTACGTAGTAAGCGCGAAAGTGTTATGGAGACACTCAACTAACTCCAGTGGCAGACGCTGCAAGGGAGGTGCACTGCATCATAGTGTGGTTTACTACTAAATTTTCGAGAGAGTACGTCCCTAGAAGAGTCAACCGATGTACAAGTGTTTCTTCTTCCTACATTGATCTCGCGAAAAGACCGGGAAGGTAAAATTGAAGAGATCGTTCCTTCCGTAAACCATTCACAGCAAAAGTGCGGAGTGACACTTGTACACAAAGTACCCTCCACCACACACAGTAATGTGACTTCGGGAGTACGGATGAGGATGTAGGCGTAAACAGCCGCGAATCGAACTCGTGGCCTTCGCCTCCGTAATCAGGTACTTGCGACTGAACAACTGAGCTCCACATAGCGCACGAAACATTAAAAAAGCAATACGTTCACTGAAGTTGCCTAATAGAATGAGGTGAAATATTTGTGATAGTAACGACAGTAAAAATTCAGCTCCAAAAAGCTAGTAATGGATATTAAGATGTCCAAGATAAAAAAGAAAAATTGGCTCACATATGACAGCTACATCTTCCTTGATTGCCTCAGCTTCGAAGGTCGGAATGAAAATTTTTAGCGTACATATACTCTGTCTTTGTATGTGAGGTTTTATTGTGGCACGTGTACCTATTTCCCCTCTGTTAGTGGAAACAAGGCAACGAGCCTGAAGATAAATACATACCAATAGACCCGCCCCCGGTAGCTGAGTGGGCAGCGCGACAGACTGTCAATCCTAAGAGGCCCGGGTTCGATTCCCGGCTGGGTCGGAGATTTTCTCCGCTCAGGGACTGGGTGTTGTGTTGTCCTAATCATCATAATTTCATCCCCATCGACGCGCAAGTCGCCGAAGTGGCGTCAAATCGAAAGACTTGCACCAGGCGAGCGGTCTGCCCGACGGGAGGCCCTCGTTACACGCTATTATTATTATATACATACCAATATAATATAGATTGTTACAACCTGATACCTGTCGCACGAGTGTTTTTTACTAATTACAACAACGAATTAAATGTGAAACATGGTAATAAATTGGAGTTCAACAGTAGTTAGCGGTAATTTTGAATGCCAGAAAATAGTCTGAATGAATTTAGATCGCGGAATAAAACTGTCGCTAGCTTCATAAACAAGCAAATGTTAACTATGGTAAAAGACTGTAATGATTTTGAAATCACGTAAATATCACGTGAGAAGACAAAGCAGCAGCTAGACGAAATGCGCACATGCAATTTACATGTAAAAAACAAGTGTGACATGAACACAAAGGACGTTGATTTGGAATGCAATGATGTTAGTTGCCTAAATGGTCACCAACAATCAGTAATCACTAGCAACACTTCACGGAAATGGCACTGTATTACGTAACTCACGATAATGCTATTTGTTTGAAAAAAAGGCCTAACCGAGACAAAAATAGTTTATCATTCTTTACTTACTATTTTGTAAATGGTTGCGTCTCAGATTAACGCCGTAATAACTTTCATCCATGGCAACAACTACTTTTCGATACTTATGTTACGTAGGCGTACACACATATCATTTACAAAATGAAACATAAAATTGTAGAACTATGTTGACTACAAGAAAGCAAGCATTCGTTTGTCACGACTTTCAATTTGATTGTTTGCACTATAGTCCCAACTGCTTTCGAACACAGTAAGTACTTGGTTAAAAATCAACGGAAATTTAACTAGATTTGGCTTCTTTTTCACGATTTCTTTCACTTGTGACTTTCTCGTAATTTACACTGAAAGCATAGGGCCCTGCTTATGATGAATGATTCGGGTCAATGAAGTTTCTTTCGACAAGTCTGTTCTTTGACTAAACACACTATAATGGATAAGGTTACTAAGACGCCGCCGTGCCCATTACACAGCTACAAAATACTGGCCGGGTTTTCCTTTGTGACGTGTTGCTTGTAGTGCGAAGTACTGTGAGATCTATTGCTGGCAACAGGCTCTTCTTCATTATCGACTAGGTTGAATAAATTTGGGCCACACGGTATTCTACATTACTACCAAAATCTTCTTGCGACCATTTGCTGTACCCGCATACTTAATCGGTCACTTGCAATTTGTCTGGTGACATATTAGAACAACAAAATTTCGGCGTAAAACAGTCTGGCATTTGTGTGCCGACACACACGTCTGCTCCACATCATAGATACTTCACAACTAATTCTCTGCCTTCACCTCTACGACTGTGCGCATTCGAGCCAAAGTTGTTATTGGTACACGAAAAAATATTCTCTGTGCTTTATACAATAAAAATTTCCCTGACATGGCCAGCGTGTTTCCTACACTTATATGATATAAATAATTCTCATTTATCATGTGCACGTACATTAATTTTCATAAACATTAATTACTAACAGAGTTCATTAATAGATTTATTTATTTACAAACAAACTTTCAAGTTCGAGAAATCAAGTAGCTGAAAAATACTTGAGGCGCTGGGTTGTAGTGTTACGGACCGAGGATATACATAATGGGACAATGATATACAGAAATGTCCAAAGGAACGAGTCTAAATGCCACTTCACTAATATTACTAGAGATTAGCTAACGACGTCATATTGTGCAATAGAGACCACAAGAAGACAGATTTAAGAGCTGCGCAATGTAAATGGAATAAATAATCCTTTTACTCTAAGAGCAATAAATCGCACATAATTTCTGATAGATGACGACTACGATGATGATTTATATAAGCTCAAAAGATGAAAATCACTGGGGTTCAGCCCATAGCTTTGCTGGAGTACTAAGATTTCTGTTACGTAAGTAAACTCGGTCGGATAAAGCGTTGTGACGCTGTGTGCGTGATAACAGTGATAAATGACACTGTGTTCCATCGCGCTTGAAGCACTCTGCAGATGGTACAGCGTCTGCTAACATTGGACACAGTATGGGCAATATGAAGTACTGGATTGTCGACAGCAATCAGTCGTTCATGCGTTGTTGAATCAGTGCGTCTTACGACACTAGTTGTAACGTTTTTATCTCAAATTCTTTGAAGTACTTGTGTGAGCTGACACATGCTTCTGACAATGCAGATAAGAATCGAAATTCCAAGTTCTTATCTGCGTTTTTGAAATTACGGAGCAAAGTGAGATCTAAATAATTCTTCTACTGTCACGCCCGATACCCAGAACTATCTTATCTTCAATCCAATTAAAATGCGTAAAACATTGTTTAAGACTCCCTGCTTCACCGCTCTCTATTTTCTACGCAACATCCACTTTGTAATCTTTGACGTGAATATTCATGATAACGACACAAAGGTATCTGTCTCTTCATTAAAAGCGCCGAATATTCGGAAATGGTGGTTCTCTAATTTAATTTATAACGTTGTTACGGAAGGTTGGTGAGCCACTAAATTATTCTTGGTTCAAACACCAGAAAAGGCATTTTTTGAGGTCTAGCATTACCTAAGTTTGATATCTAGACTCTGTTACCGAATACAGAAATCAAACTGTAGTCAGTTATACTAAACGAAACGATTCTCTGATCCAGTAAACAAGAACACTCGCGCATCTTCCACCCAACTGCAGCCGCACACTAAGGATTGGTTCTCCTAAACCATCCATTCCCCTGTACTTTCTTATGTATGCTGACGACATTACTTTCCTTGCTGTCCACATCTCCTGACATCCCAATGATCCCTCCAAATCCATCTCAACAACATCGGTGATACTTTTCCATAAATCCTGGAAAACCACAGGCAATAATATGCCGGAGTCATTCCATGTCAAATCAACACACCTATTTTACCTCACCCTCTTAGATTTTGATGAAAGTTGGTACACTTATAGTGGGCACTGAGACTAAGAAAAATACCAAATTTCAATTTTTTATCTCAAACCATTCCTGAAATATGGCTATGTAAACTTTTCAAAAACCAGCCAAAAATGTGTGAACGGACTTTTTTTAAATTGATCTAGGAGCTGCCCTAATTGAGCTAGAGAACTGGGAAAGGTGTCATTTTGCAGCATTTTGCATGCTATTTCCAGGGATGTACAACAAAACATAGCTTCTAATTAATAGCCTTTTTCAAAATACTGATTAATATTTTGATTTAATTTTTTTACAAAAAGTACATAATTGGAAATTTTCAAAATATTTCCATAGCTACTTCATACTATTGTAAATCACGTGGCAAAATATAAATCTGGGATGATGATGGGTTCATTGTTAAAAAAAATTATTCCGGACTCTTGTTTTTCACTAACGGCCCTAGTTTGACCAAACTGACCTTTAACAAACAGGAATTTCTTTAAAATATACTGAAAGGTAAGTAATAAAAGTATTAGAAATATCAAAACATCACCTTATTAAACCAAAACTAATCAGGATATTTTATAATTAAGTTGATTGCTTATTTTAATTTCATACAACTTCACTAACAGTATATTAACCGATATAACAAAAACAAGAAATTGAGCATTTAACTACAAACTGAAATAAAGTATGAATAAGTACAAGTATTTACATAATAGTTCTGGTCCCTGATGTTTGAAATGGAACTATTAAACAAATTAAATACGTAATGCTTGTTTTTGAGTAACAGGTATCTGTCCATAGCTAAATTTAACACAATAGGTACCAACAATAATTTTGTAAACAACTTTCTATAAAATATACATTAACATTAACCTGAGACAAAAATAAATTGTCTTGGAACTTAACATATTGCATTTTAATAAAGCTGACTGGGTTTGGTTTATATCACTTTCATTAAGAATGTATGTTCTCCCTGTCAGAGTAAATCGATTCACTTTTGTAAGAACATCCACAACTGACACCCACAGGACATCTGCATGTGCAGGGTAAGAGAATGACTTAGCTAGTCCACATGGATGAAGAGAAGTTATTTTCACTTCATCAAGTTCTTCGTTTTTTTCTAAAATGTACCCAAGCCACCAGTTTCTGCCATATACAGTGGTGACATAAAAAATGGTTCAAATGGCTCTGAGCACTATGGGACTTAACATCTATGGTCATCAGTCCCCTAGAACTTAGAACTACTTAAACCTAACCAACCTAAGGACATCACACAACACCCAGTCATCACAGTGGTGACGTAGCCTGATACATCTTGTAACTTCAGTTTGTCTGGTGATGTAATTACTTCCCTCTCCCAACTCTGCATATCACCTGAGAAGTATTCGACTATTAATTTTGATGTAGTGTTGGGAATGAAAGCGTGAAATTGCTGTGTTCCTTTGATTGTCAATGCATCTTCAAGTCGGCTTTTTGAGAATATTTCTGAAGCAGCGTAATCTTCTTGAGTGGAATATGCAAAATCAACTTTTGTGATATTATCTACTGCCCACTCAAATAGATCTTGTGCGGTATGGCCTCTGCAAACTTGCACGAGCTGCCAGTCTCTTTACTGAACCCCCTACTCCATCACAAGGCCCTTTCCCATGTGCTGTGGCTGAAAAGTGCCACTCAGCTTTTATGTTGAAGTCTTCCTCATGAAGGCAGAGGTCCAGGAAGTTTTTCTTATTTTTATACTGAGCGGCAGAACCATCAGGATAATAGTATATCTATTTGGAATCTTTTGAAATTTATTTGTTAGATATGAAATTAGCTGCTTTTGAAAGGTGTAAACCGCAGTTGTGTTGTGCTCCAGGCAGTCAGAAACAATGACAAAGCTCATACGCTCAATTTTGCCTTCCTGTTTGTAATATATAACAAAAGGATGAATGGTAATCTGTTGTCTTGTCTAGTGTAAACTTTGAGCTTCCACCTGTAGAACTATACTATAATCTTCTGAAAAATCACATAGGACAACAAATTCAGATTCCATAAGGTTTTCTCTTGTGGAGTTAAGGAATGTTCGTTGTTGCTTGGCAATGAAGTCATGCCGAATCAAAGTCGACATAATACTACAAAATAAATCTATGAATTCTTCAGAAGTTTTCTGAACAATTTACAGGTTACATCGGTCAACTGACATCCACTGTCGGAACTGAACTTGTTCAATTAAGTTTCCATGAAAAGAGTCTTTTAAAATTTTACGTATGACAGTTTCTCCTGGGCCGTATTCACAGTTTCCCATGTTGCAATCAACTGATGATGGGTTGCAAAGCATTTTTGAAATGCACTGCTTATAATTCTTTAAGCTGCTGTTTGTTACTGTATTTAGTTTGGCATTTTCTATCATTAATTTTATGTTTTGGTGAGTTGTGCACACGCAGACAGTGTGTGTGCCACTCTGGCCAGCTAATACACAATGTTTTGGTCTCAACTCAGCAAATTTAGAGAAACCTATTTTGATGTTAGGAAACTTGTCTTTAAAATGTTTGTAAGCTTCTTTAAACTTACACAAAATAAGTCTTTTTGATATTTTTGTTTTATTTCCACTTGTTTCTGTAATTGTCACACAATCTTTAATACCTGGCATTGCCCTGATAACTTTATCATTTTCATAAAATGAATATACAGTTTTGAAAGTTTCTGTTGGTAAACACTTCCCTGGTTTTGGGTTTGGACCTTCCATGAATCCTCTCTCTTTCAAATTTTTTTTGCACTGCCGAACAATGTAATTAGGAGCATTAAATTCCCTCATTACTTTCCTGACACTCCGCTTTTCAGGTAAACTTGTAAGAATCATTAGTTTTTTGCTCTACTTATAGAATTTTTAAATTTTCTTTTAAGATTTTCAAGAACGGATTCATCAGTTCAGTATCTGACGAAGAAGTTTCAGGAGCAACAAAAAGTTTACATGTCACTGATGAGATTTTCTTCACTTTTGATTTGGCGTAATGCTCAGATGTTAGTTTTCTCTAGTCAATCTGGGACTCACCTAGTCCTTGAAGTGTTGTGTTAAATGTTTTAACAGCTACTGAAGTTGGAGTGAAGTCGGAGTCTTTGTCTCGGATGATTATCTCTGATCCAGAAGATTCTTCTTCAACACTTCCATCACTGATGGGCTCTGGTGTATTTTTCAATTTGGTTACATCTTTCTTACATTTATCACAAATCTTGGCACCACTTGGTATTTGAGGAAATAATTTGGGCATCCATGTTGTGACATTTCTCAGTTTTTTTCTGTCTCTAATAAAATGATTTGACTTCTTCAATGGATTACAACACTGCACTCTTACAGCACTGCACTTTTTACTTGGTTCCATATTTATACAAAAACCACAAATAAACTGTCCTTCAATGTATAGATTTACTTTAAAATGAACTCTTAAATATAGTAGATAGACTGGTCAACACAGAGGTAACAATTGATTTACACTAAAACCACAGTGCACAATTGTACAGAAATCAAGCCCTATGTATATGGTCCTCTACTGACCTACTACCTTAAAGGTCAGTTTCGTCAAACTAGGGCTGTTAGTGAAAAACAAGAGTCCAGAATAATTTTTTAACAATGAACCCATCATCATCCCACATTTATATTTTGCCATGTGATTTAGAACAGTATGAAGTAGCTATGGAAATATTTTGAAAATTTTCAATTATGTACTTTTATAAAAGAATTAAATCAAAATATTAATTACCATTTTGAAAAAGGTTACTAATTAGAAGCTATGTTTTTGTCTATCACTGGAAAGAGCACGAAAAATGCTGCAAAATGACACCTTTCCCAGTTCTATAGCTCAATTAGGGCAGCTCCTAGGGCAATTTAAATAAAGTCCGTTCACACAATTTTGGCTGGTTTTTGAAAAGTTTACATAGCCATATTTCAGGAATGGTTTGAGGTAAAAAATTGAAATTTGGTATTTTTCTTAGTTTCAGCACCCACCATAAGTATACAAACTTTCAGCAAAATCTAAGAGGGTGAGGTAAAATTTTTATTTAAAGTGTGTTGATTTGACATGGAATGACTCGCCACCCAAACTTTCTGTCCTAGATATTTCTCAAACAGTCCAATTCATGAAACCAGAACATTAAAATATCTGCAGTCTGCGCGAAAAGAACACCATAAGGAGAGACGAACGGCAATTTTTTACCCTATTTTGCCAATGCTATTTTACCCTTTGAATATGTACACTTTCCAAAAGAACTATAAATGATAAAACAATGAAATTTTTGCTGCATTTATATAACATATATGCCTCAATTTACAAGTAAAATGAACAAATACCTCTTTTCTTCTCTTGGTCCCTCTTCTTTTCTGTCTGGATTCTTTTGTGCATTTTAAATTAGCAATATCTGCTTTGCGGATTCTCTCTTTATCTATTTGCACCAAGGATTTTGCAGTATTTCCACTAGATTTAATGCCCAATTATTCCAAAACATACAGTTTTCTAGTTAGACCATCATTGAACCATAAAATAGCATCATAATCATTAAATTTGAGGGTTATAAGCTGAACAAATACAGTTTTCGGTAACCATTACCAAATGACAGAATTCACACATTCATTTATAATTTGGGTTTTCCCGTGGAGACATTTCTTCAACAAGGTATCTTTACAAAGGTCTCTAAATATGGGAGTAATTTCATTCATTACTGATGCAGGTAAAGAATGTTTGTGGTCATATCTGACACTTCCTCTGTACTTGGACCAAGTGTCAGGATCATTTGGGCAAAGACTGTGCACTGGATTTTCATTTGTGGAAACTTAATGGAAAAAGACAGCCCATATAGCTTTTTTCATGTTTTCTAAATTCCTTACATTTCTTCTTATGGCCAAGCCATAAGAATTCTGTAATCAATCTGTTTCAACATTTGTCAGGCGACTTTTACCACCTACCTTCTTTCCATCTTCCAATACCATTTTTTACTTCTCTTTCAATAATCTTCTCAACCTGAACCCCATTCTCCTCTGGACATGCCCAATGCACTCTAATTTAGAAATTGAGACATTAGGACCATAGGGTTGTTCTGCACATACCCGGTCATAAGCCTTGCTGTCACCGTCCCCAGATTCCACAGAGCGTCAGGGAAACCATCGTATCTCACGAAAAAATTGTCGTATTTATATGAAACAAAAAATGCTTCACGCTGGAAGGACTAGATGCTAAAATCTAAAAATCGAATTTTTGAAGCACACTTGCCTTCCGTCTCCCCTTAACCCTGTAGAAAGTGTGTCAGAACTCTCTACTACATTGATTAAGTATTACTTTGAGTATTGAAAACAATATAGCGAACTTAAGGCTATTCTTTGCATTGTGTAAGAGTCTGCGATTGTATATGGAAATAAATAAGCACTCAGATATCAATTGTTGCAATCTGAGGGCAAAACATGGGAGCGCGATTCTAAGTATTCTTGTGAGATGAAGTCTGTCTGCGAGAGTAAAATTTCAGTACTGTTCGTCGAGAGCTCGAAGACAGAATACGTGTCGCTGGTGGCAGATCTTACCACACCCAAGGCCTGATTTCATTTGTATGGCTAGGACAGATTTAGATGGCTTGACTACGCTTGAAGATGGAATTCAAGGTAAAATTCGCAAGCATAGCGTAAAGCGCAATTGCAGGGTTAGGCTCGTGATTGTTAGTCCGAGTTTGCGGTAATCCCATGTTTAGCTTGTCAGTTAAAGAAGCCTCCTTATCCTCCAAATAATAATTATTCTCCACATCTAATTCATAAATATACCGTGGTTATTAAATGTTAATGTAACTTTGAAATTGAAATAATTTGTTAATCTGTCACTCAGCCATTATTGACAGGCATTTCGCTACTGTTAATACTTGTCAAACTGTTATTGGTCATGATGATTTCTGAAGTTTTTAAAGAGATTTAATTTATGAAATCCCTTCTTACAAGTTATTTAGTAACCAACAGGACCCAAGCAAAATCATTTTTATTAAATTCATTCTTATTAATAATAAGCTTTGGCCGCTGCTTCTGCATGCTGCTGCGAATTACCGTAAACCGCTTAGAGAATGGCAGTCATCTAAAGAGGTGAGTAGAAAACTAACGACCAAACAGAGACACTGACACATCTCAACAGTTCATGTAGTCTAATCCAGAAAATTTGTTACACAATCCTGATTCTGTATCACTTGTAAATCATTATTCAAATACACAGTCAGATAGCTTAGGTATTCATTGATTAGGTTCCAGGCGCTGCAGTTTGGAACCGCTACGGTCGCAGGTTCGAATCCTGCCTCGGGCATGGATGTGTGTGATGTCCTTAGGTTAGTTAGGTTTAAGTAGCTCTAAGTTCTAGGGGACTGATGACCTCATAAGTTTAGTCCCATAGTGCTCAGAGCCATTTCAACCATAATAAGAGCAGAGCGCCTTTCTTGGGGAACCCGAGGTATCAATTCTGTTTCACTCGAAGACTTCCCGTCAGTTGCTACTGTGGCGTTCGCTGTGTTATTCAGTGGTTTGGTGTTTAACTAATTTGTAAATGGAAATGATAATCTTATTTTATTACAGTGAGTAATTACTAAATAATTTTTCTCCCGGCTAAAGATTTGATCAAGTTGCTAAAGAACTCCAAGTTAACGTCGTGTTAAAGTGTTGTCTGTAAGTTGTGTAAGTGTCATTAAATCACATTTCATACAACAGATTCTAGACAACTATGGATTATGATGGAAACAGTTATCTTCAGCAAAATGATCATTAAAACCACAGAATATCAGCCGAAACAATACCTGAAACAATATTCTTCGCAACTCGTGCGTAATTAATTTCGGCTCCATACATCAGCCAGAAAAGTTTGTTATAACGATCGTGCTATGAGCACTGTTTTTAAAGAACCAATCTGATTCGAATTATTTTCATTAACATGAGTTCGGAACCACTGGTGCACATTTAATTTTACACATTTGTATTACGTTCGGCATTTATGTACGCAGAGTTGCGTAATTTGAATTTGCCGCTGAGATAATTGTTAAGATGGCGGCAGACAATTGATAGAGACTTTCTATTGTTAGACCAAATAAGTAAGTATTTGAAATGATTATTAACCTCTATAAACTATACTTTCATATTGTGCACTATTTAGACCTCATCAAGCAAACATTTGATTTGTTTCTAAGGAAAACACAGACAAAAACGCGATACAAATCGCTATCATCAATGGCTGCGCTCGTTGCAACGGAAAGAAATAATTAACACAGATAATGCTTACTGAGAGAGGAATCAAAGTTACAAATAATTATTCACTCATATTTATTATAATAATGAACTCTATTTTCAAGTATTAATTAACAAATAATAACAATTTCTTAACAGACCTCAGTTTGATATGCGTCCGAACTTACAAAAGCCAACCAACAAAAGGTAAAAACAAAGGAAGACAAACGCAGATCATAAAAGTAATTTACAATTATCATTTCTTTGTACGATACACATCGATATGTCCAATTATATCATAGAATATTATATAAATAATTAATATTTATAAGTTTTCACTGTTTTTTCAAACGTCGAATAGAGAATGTTTATAACTGTTAGAGGCATAATTTCATCTCGTCGCACTGTAGCCAAAAATTTATCACGTGGATGTTACAATGCCCCTTGGGCTGAGAAAAGAATTAGTTTATCTATTCTATATTTTTTTATCAGTCCATGTAATCCATGTAGATTTGCTACTCTCAAGATGCATATGTTTAGTTTCAATGTTGTTTTAGACATGATAAAATTATAGTTGAATCGAGTACTTTAAATGACTTCATTGACTGTATTATCTCGGAAATCGCTGCGGATACTTCCCGGATTAACTTATCCCCCCCCCCCCCCCCATTTGGGTTCACAGGACTCCTCGGAAAACCGGGAATAAAACCGTCCAAGGGGCTTCAAGAAAATACAGACACCTACTTTTAACAGTCAGGCTTGACATGAATGTAAAAAAATATGCTGTAAAATGCAAATTTATGACTCTGTTGTAAGCATCTGAGATAATGAATGTTTTTTCATGGTGGTATATCATAAAATTTCTAAAGTCACTCATTTACCGAATCTCATAACAATTTGCCGCTGACGTCGTAAGACCGCCCCCGTGTCGAGCCGTTGGAACGCAGACAGGTAGTGGCTGTTGCTGGACCGCCCCCGGTTGAGGCGGTGGGGAGTCGGCTGCCGTCGGCTGCATCGTGGTTTGGATCTGCTGCTGGCTAGAAGTCGCGCTGCAGCAGGTCTTGTTTCTCCTTTCCCACGTCCCTCAGTTTAAGATGGGTACATGAAATGTCAAAATATAAGCATCAGTGACAAGATAATTACTATTCTCATTCTGTGGAAAAGTTTATTAGTGTCCATTTCACTTGCATTCACACGGATGGAATTAGACTGTTTTTGTAGTATGTTCTGTATTTTGACACTGTTCAACACAATGTAGTGATTCACATGTAAGTTTATGACAATATGCACATTTTGAACACTGCACCGTTAATCATACAAGTGTCCGTAGCGTGCTTCGTTTACTTAAGCGGAATGTTATCACTGTTCATCATTATTCACAATGCAAATCACAGTTCTTCACGCGTCCACTAACTAGTTCCTGCGAAACACGTTTCACTGTTCTGATTGCTGTCAGTAGTTTTCCACAGTACTTAACAGACAATCTATATGCAAATGACACTTTTCAAGTAATGAGGTCTGGTACACTTGCACATAAGTTCATATTAGCATGACTGAATAACAAAATTTAAAATTTTACACTGTCACATAAACATGAGACAATATAAAACTTTCAGAATCTGCTACATTATCTTGACCATGAGATCATTACTGAACTGTCCAGATAACGGTACATTTCCATTTTTATTACAGATACATATACTTATATTTTTTATTTTTTTATTGGGATCGTTATTTACCATGTTTTTGGGACAGATGTCCATGTTCGGTTTATCTAACAGGAATGTTGCTCATAAGAGCATTTTAAATGACTTCGTAATGAAACCGTGTATGTAAATCAGTACACATTAAGATTTCGCTTCATTAGTGATGAAAGCAGTTTATTTTATTTTTTATTTATTTATTTTTTTTTCTCAGTCACACAGCTAACACACCGCCAACACTCACTACGTGTGTGGGACTACATGACACGATCTTATGAAAATATTTTTGTTATATCCATTCTTACACACGATCAAATATATTATTTAAGCATTTTAATCATTTCTATGCTACGTATAGAAAGGTAAAATTCCTCACATTTAATGCAATAACACTGAAGTGTTTATCAAGTTATTTATTTCTTTTAGAGTAAAAATACATTTATTATGGGGATTCTCTACTCCTTGTTCAAATAATTCAACAACATTACAATATAATACTGGAAATAAAAGCTTATAAACTAATACATACATAATATTATCAAATTATTACTGCTAATTATTTTACCATAAACATTATATTTACAGTTATGGGGTAGTGCACTTGCACTTCTGATTGGTCCTTTGTATCACTTCGTTTTTCTTAGCCCAAGGGACCGAGTAAGATGCTCTGCAATAGATCTTGTGCGGATATACTTTCATATTATACTGGTAATCTTTTATGATTCCAGGGCGTTCAGTGAATACTTCGAGGTATCCGGATAATAATTCTGTTAATTTTCTAGACTCTGAAGAATTAATGCAAGTTGCCTCCTGTACTCTCTCTTCTATTGTTGTGACGATGTCACTCACGTTGCTGGGTGCATCGTTATTTCGATTTTTGTGACACATCTGTGGGTGCTTATGATCCAACACTAAGAACTTCTGTTTGCTGACAGAAAGATTCATTTTTCTCTTCAGCAGAACGTTCGCACCGAATTCCCGATTCAGCATTAATGTTATGGGTCGCTGTTGGTACTTAAGTGCACATGTCCCACGGGCGAGATCAATTACGGCTTCTCTTTCCCGAAGGAAGTCAAGACCCAGAAGCACCCGTATGGACAAGTTATCCATTAGTAGGAACGTGCATAATAAGCGATCATTTCCCAATGAAACTTCCACCTGTGTCTGGTATTTTATACTCTGTGCCTTTTTTCCCAATGCCCCTATAACCTTACAATTTGCAACCGGCAAAATCGGCAATCTCCTTATCTCCGATACCTTCTTGAAAAACTGCGTGTTCATAACTGATACATTCGCACCTGTGTCAAGCAGAATAGTAGTTGTTACACCATTTACAGCTCCGGTAACACTTGCTTGGATATTTTCCCTTTGTGGCTTATCAGAGACAGCAGGTTCCTGATATATCTCATCTTCGATCCTGTTGCCATCCTGATACCATATAATGTTTATTTTTTGTTCGGTCGACCTATTGCCTTCATTGTTGGCCTCGGTCACCTGGTGAAGGCCTACAGGGACCGAAATTAGTTTGTTGGCTTCTGAGTGTTTTGTTTTGCTTCCGAAGGTACCTCCACTATTCTAACATTTTGTGAGTTTTCAGTCGGAGGAGGCCTGCTTAGATCCCACCACGGTGGATATTGATTGCTTGGTATAGGTATAGCCTGTACATAATTTATTGGCTGCCTGAAATGATAGAATTTTGCTGTGGCTGCCAATGACTTGGCCCTGGCTGTCGCCAATATTCACTGTCACCCCGCATATTTTTAGGCTTGTCTTTATATGGACTGTCTGACCTGTTGTCATTTCGTATTTTTCGGTTGCTATTGTTATTGTTTGGGTTTTCATTGTGGTACGGCCTCTGATTACCATTCGGTTGTTGGTGTTCTTCGGCCTTTTGATAATTACTGTTATTATTATTAGGATAACCAAAATTTTTGTTCTAGGGATTCCTACTACTATTATTATTATTCTATTTTCCATTACTATAAGCTTTACTTTTATTTTTCTTTGGACTACCTTCGCCCTTATTTCCATTATTTCCATTCCATGAATTTTTACTATTAGGACTATTATTATTGCTGATCACGTCAGAATTTTTTCTGGCGTCTTCTAGCACTAGATCCAGAGAATCAATTACAGACAGAAATTCTTTCAGATCGGTGTCTGTAACATTAAATAATTTTTCTCTAATATGTATCGGTAATCTAGCTTTTAACACTCGCAATAAGTCTCTGGTGGTTACTGGCTCATCCCAGTACCGGGTCATGTTAATATATTTTTCAAAGTACTTTCTTAAGGAACCTGACTTCGGATTGTACATTTCTGCATTGTAAACAATTTTACGGAGTCGCTCCTTAGTAGACGCTGACCAGAATTGATCAAGGAACGCCTTCTCAAAGTCGTGGAAAGTCTTGCAAGTTTCTGCTGCATTTAATGCCCAGAGCGACGCATCACCAGAAATATGAGAAACCACAAACTGCATTTTCTGTTCTTCCGACCATGATTTTGGAAGAACACTTTTGAAGTTTCGAATGAAAGCTACTGGATGTAGGTTTTTCTTGCTTTCTTCGTTAAATATTTGAAACTGTCTATGCTTAATCAGGCTTTCTTCATGCATCAAAGTAGTTAAGTGCATGGAATTGCTATCATTCGCAGGTAGTGTGGTTACTTTATTACAAGTACATTCTATTCCACTATTGTTGTTCCTTGGTGTCACATATTGCTCTGCTAATATCGGTTGATTACCAAAATTTTGTCTTCCTTCTGGTGCATTAAAATTCGCCGTTAGATTATCTGCGATCTTTTCCCTGTCAGTACCAGTGTTGTCATTACTGCATACTGTCAGATTTTCAAAGTTTTGATTTTCAGAGCTCACCAGCCTGCCTACTTCTGTTCGGACTTGCTTTCGGATTTCCGAGGGAATGTCCTCCTGGATTGTTTCCACAGCGGTAGCCAAGGCTTTGAATTGGTTGTCTAGTCTATCTACTTCAGTTTGAAGACTATCGACCTGAACTGGAATGTTTGTTAACGGTTCAATAGTGGTTTTTACTGCATCGATCTCCTGCTTAAAATGGGTAGTAATAGCATTATCACGATCGACCAACACTTGATTTATCCTACAGACAATTTCTTTATCTCTTTCCAGAAAAATATTGTTTATATTTTCCATAAATTTCTTTTCCTTTTCTTGGTCCCTGAGCTCCAGTTGCTGTTTTTCTATAAGCTTTTCCTGTCTGCGTTTTTCCTTTTCCTGCTGACGTTGTCTTTCACGCTCCTGCTCTTTAATAGCCAACTTTTCAAAAAATGCTGTTAGTATATCTTGTATGGACATAGCTTGAGCATTGCTAACTTCTGCCCCTTGCCCAGAAGAAATATTGTCATTAATTCCTAACTGGTAGAATCCAGGAGTGTCAGTTTGTTTTGGCAACTCCTCGGTTTTACTATTATTCGGGACATCAGTTTCTAAATTATCATTCATAACTAAATTTTCTAGTAATTCGACAGAAATATGGGTAGATTGTTTTACCTGAGACTCTGATGTCATCTCTGCATCAGTATGCTCATTCGGTTTATTTTTCTTTTGTTTAACCATTCTATCACCAATACAGCACAACAAATATATAAATCACTGACAAGCACCAGTTGACACAAAATGATCTTATAACTAACACATATACACAAATAACACTCAAAAATATTATTCCCGCAGCCAGACTATTCAATTGTTACTACTTATCGCTGCAGGTATTAATTTTAATTTAATATTGCACACGCAGTGAATGTCGTTCGTGTGCTATTGCTCAATTACCGAATATGTACATCTGTTCCTACCTGAATTGATTAACAGTTATGGACTGCACTGCTTATGTGAAGTTACTCGTGTGTATGGCACCAGAGCAGATAAAGATTCGTACAACATTTCGGTAGGAAGATGTCAATGCTCATGAAACAAATAAATAAACAATTATTAATGTTTGTTTTGGTACCCCGTACCTGTAATAGATCACAATTTCAATTTTTAAAATGAATAAATGTGCATTGGTGGCCCCACGTTGGGCGCCAGTGTGGCGTTCGCTGTGTTATTCAGTGGTTCGGTATTTAACTAATTTGTAAATGTAAATGATAATCTTATTTTATTACATTGAGTAATTACTATATAATTTTTCTCACGGCTAAAGATTTGATCAAGTTGCTAAAGAACTCCAAGTTAATGTCGTGTTAAAGTGTTGTCTGTAAGTTGTGTAAGTGTCATTATATCACATTTCATACAACAGATTCTAGACAACTATGGATTATGATGGAAACAGTTATCTTCAGCAAAATGATCATTAAAACCACAGAATATCAGCCGAAACAATACCTGAAACAATATTCTTCGCAACTCGTGCGTAATTAATTTCGGCTCCATACATCAGCCAGAAAAGTTTGTTATAACGATCGTGCTATGAGCACTGTTTTTAAAGAACCAATCTGATTCGAATTATTTTCATTAACATGAGTTCGGAACCACCGGTGCACATTTAATTTTACACATTTGTATTACGTTCGGCATTTATGTACGCAGAGTTGCGTAATTTGAATTTGCCGCTGAGATAATTGTTAAGATGGCGGCAGACAATTGATAGAGACTTTCTATTGTTAGACCAAATAAGTAAGTATTTGAAACGATTATTAAACTCTATAAACTATACTTTCATATTGTGCACTATTTAGACCTCATCAAGCAAACATTTGATTTGTTTCTAAGGAAAACACAGACAAAAACGCGATACAAATCGCTATCATCAATGGCTGCGCTCGTTGCAGCGGAAAGAAATAATTAACACAGATAATGCTTACTGAGAGAGGAATTAAAGTTACAAATAATTATTCACTCATATTTATTATAATAATGAACTCTATTTTCAAGTATTAATCAACAAATAATTACAATTTCTTAACAAACCTCAGTTTGATATGCATCCGAACTTACAAAAGCCAACCAACAAAAGGTAAAAACAAAGGAAGACAAACGCAGATCATAAAAGTAATTTACAACTATCATTATCTTTGTATGATACACATTAATATGTCCAATTATATCATAGAATATTATATAAATAATTAATATTTATAAGTTTTCACTGTTTTTTCATACGTCGAATAGATAATGTTTATAACTGTTAGAGGCATAATTTCCTCTCGTTGCACTGTAGCCAAAAATTTATCACGTGGATGTTAACACTACGAACTGCGATCATTCTGAACTGAAGACTAGGATTAAGTTAGCAGTGGGAGACCAATCATCATCTGTGCACCGTTATGATAGCATTGTCTTCATTGGACGTAACATAGATCCATGGAATAGCTATCCTGAAATATTTGGTTAATATCTATTCATGGATATCACCAAGTTACGCAATTGCAGAATTCAGTGAGTTGTCCTTTCTGAAGCTCTGATTACAATATGGGAGAACCAAGCAGATATAAGTGCCGAGAAGAAGAAAGAATTGCTAAATAACCAAAACAGTTGTTGTCAATTGAGCGGCCAATCAGAGATCATCAGTCCACCGTAGATCAGGATCACTGCTCTCTTCCAGAATCAAGAACCATCTAAAAGACCAGGTGGGAAATGTGTATGGCACCTACTCACCCTCAGAAGAAGAGTTTCCAAACAGGTGTTGGAACATGCAGGGCTAGTAATTTGGCAATCACGTGTGCAGTATAAGAAATAAAATATAAATACCTTCATCACAGATTATTGAGGACTGGAAACAAAAAATTTTCCAAAAGTAAATGCGTTATTAACACCTGATATGAAAACAACGATCATGGATCCTCAAGCTTAACTGTGCTGTTGTGGGTAGTTTTGATCTTTTAATCTGCATCCGTGTCTGTATTAGGAACTGACTAATATATTTTTTTAATTGCAAATAGTTTACTTGAATGCACCAGTGTTAACTAATAATAGAGGAGATTGTATGTGCTATTCGCACGATTACGATTATACATTACAACTGATTTCATTTGCACAATAATTATCTATTTTGACCTAAAGCTAATTTTTTGCATCTACCCAGTATGTTGTTGTTGTCACCTTCAGTCCAAAGACTGGTTTGATGCAGCTATCCATGCTACTCTATCCTGTGCAAGCCTCTTCAGCTCCGAGTAACTACTGCAAACTACATCCTTCTGAATCTGCTTAGTGTATTCATTCTTGGTCTATCTCTACGATTTTTACCCTCTACGCTTCCCACCAGCACTAAATAGATGATGCCTTGATGCCTCAGAACATGTCTTACCAACTGATCCCTTTTTCTGGTCGAGTTGTGCCTCAAATTCCTCTTCTCCCCAATTATATCCAGACCTCCTCATTAGTTACATGATCCACCCATTGAATTTTCAGCATTCTTCTGTAGCACCACATCTCAAAAGCTTCTATTCTTTTCTTGTCTGAACTGTTCATAGACCATGTTTCATTTCCATACATGGCTACACTTCATACAAATACTTTCAGAAAAGAGCTCCTAACACTTAAATCTATATTCACTCCTTCAGAAACGCTTTTCTTGCCTTTTCCAGTCTACATTTTATATCCTCCCTGCTTCGGCAATCGTCAGTTATTTTGCTGCCGTAATAGCAAAACTCATCTATTACTTTTAGTGTCTCATTTACTATTCTAATTTCCTCAGCGTCGCCTGATTTAATTAGGGTTTCCCATTACATCTGTTTTCCTTTTGTTGATGTTTATCTTATATTCAACTTTGAAGACACTGTCCATTCTGCTCAAATGCTCTTAAAAGTTATTTGCTGACTCTTGACAGAATTACAGCGTCTTCGGCAAACCTCGACGTTTTGAATTCTTCTCACTGAAATTCAGTTCCTTCCCCCAAAGTTTTCTTTGATTTCTTTTACTGCTTGCACACTGTACACATTGAAGAATATTGCGAATACACTACAACCTTAGCTCACTTCCTTCTCAACCACTGCTTCCCCTTCATGCTCCTCGACTTGATAACTGCCGTCTGGTTTCTGCACAAGTTTAAACTGCATTTCGCTCCTTATATTTTTCCCCAGTTTCTTTCAGCATTTCAAAGACAATATTCCAGTCAACATTATCAAAAGCTGTCCCTATGTCTACAAATACTATAGACGTAGGTTTGTCTTGTAAGAGAAGCCGCAGGGGCGGGTTCGCAATGCCTTGCATGTTTCTACATTTCTCCGGAACCCAAAATTATCTTTCCTGGGTTCGGCTTCTAACAGCTTTTCCATTCTTCTCTCAATTCGTGTCAGTGCTTTGCAACCCTGACTTATTAAACTGATCGTTCGGTAATGTTCACACCCGTCAGCAGCTCCTTTCTTTGGATTTGCAACTATTACACTCTTCTTTAACTGTGGGATATATCGTCTGTCTCATATGTTTTGCATACTCGTGGAATCGTTTGGTCATAGCTGACTCTCCAAAGCTCATCTACTCCAGGCCTTGCTTCACTTTCAGTGGTGTGACGAATTGTTCTATCAGTATTGTACCTCCTATTTCATCTTCATCTACATTCTCTTCCCGTTCTACACGCCCTGGTTCCCAGAACTCCTGAAGATCAACTTTGACTGTAGATATTGTATCACAGACACAGTCTCTTTGACTATTCTGAGATGTCACTAAATCCACCCAAAGATTTCAACAACATTGCTTGATCAGCACCTGTTTTACGAAGGGGGTCCGACAGCCGATCAGTTCTAGTCATTCCACAAGGAAGGAGGTACAGGTACACGGTCGTGTTGACTTTAGTTCTACCATGCCTACACGGTTAATACCGCAGTTCCATCTCGTCCTTATTGTTCTTTTGTGCCAGGACGGGCTCTCAACAAGCGAAATGTCCAGGCGTCTCAGAGTGAACCAAAGCAGTGTCCGGACAGGGAGGAGATACGGAGAGACAGGAACTGTCGGTGACATGCCAATAATGAGCAATAAAAAGGGCGGATATGTTTATGTTGATCTCTGTTCCAGTTTTCCATGCAGGTTCCTGAACTCTCGCAACCGAGGTGATGCAAAACCTTTTTTTATGTCTGTTTGATACTGCCTTCAAGTTCATTTCCGCTCCATATATTCCATCCATCTGTCGGCTCTCGCATCTTTTCTTGGTATTGGTTGTCTTACTAAGCTCTTGGTATTCGTACAGCTGCTTCTCTTATCATCAAAGGTCTCTTCAGTCTTCCTGTAGGCAGTCTGTCTTTCCCTAGCTATACATTCTTCTATATCTTTAGATCTGTCCTGTAATCATTTCTGCTTAGCCTTTTTGCAGTTCCTCTCAATCTCATTTTTTAGGCATTTGTATTCCCTTTCACCTGCTTCAGTTCCTCCATTTTTATATTTTTTCCTTTCGTTATTTTAAATCACTATCTCCTGTGATAGCCAAAGTTTTCTACCAGGCCTTGTCTTTTTAAGTATTTGATCTTCTGCTGGTTTCACTATTTCACCTCGCCTACCCAGTCATCTTCCACTGTATTCCTTTCAGCTGTTTCAGTCAATCGTTTGCCTAATGCTGCCTGAAGAACTCTCAACGACGTCTGGTTCTTTCAACGTATCCATATCCCATCTCCTTAGTTTCTAACTTCTTATAATTTCTCCAGTTTCAATGAGTCTTCAGTCTTCTGAGTGGTTTGACGCGGCCCGCCACGAATTCCTCTCCTGTGTTAACCTCTTCATCTCAGAATACCACTTGCAGCCTACGTCCTCAGTTATTTGCTGCGTATATTCCAGTCTCTGTCTTCCCCTACAGTTTTTAAGCCCTACAGTTTCCTCTACTGCCACGGACGTTATTCCATGGTGTCTCAACACATGTGCTGTCAAGCTCTCCGTATTTCTAGTCAGTCTTTTCCAGATAGTCCTTTACTCACCGACTACGCGGAGAGCCTTCTCTTTCCTTACTTTATCAGTCCAATTAATTTTCGACATTCTTTTGTAATACCACATCTCACATGCTTCGATTCTCTTCTGTTTTGGTTTTGCAACTGTCCATGTTTCACATGCTGTGCTCCAAACGTGCATTCTATGAAATTTTTTACAGTTAAAAATCTGATTCAGAAATATCTGCCTGAACACTGTGTAATCAATAGGAAGCCTCCCAGTATCTCCAGATCTTATCCACGTATACAACTTTCTTTGATGATTCTAAAACTAAACGTTACCGATGATTACATGACGTTCCGTACGAAATTCTACCAGGCGGCTCCCTCTTTCAGTCCTTTCTCCCAGCCCATACTCTCCACCCATTTTGCCTTCTCTTTCTGTTCTACTATCGAATCCCAGTCTGTCATCGCAATTAAATTTTGCTCTTTCTTAACTATTTGAATAATTTCTTTTATTTGATCATACATTGTTCCAACCTCGTGATCATCTGCTGTGCTACTTGGCAAATAAAACTGTATTAGTGTGGCGGGTGTTGGCTTCATGTCAGTCTTGGATACGATAATGCATTCACTATGCTGCTCATAGTAGATTACCCGCATTCCTGTTTCCTTATTGATTATTAGATCTGCTCCTATTTTATTTTGTCTTTATAACCCTGTACTCACCTGACCAGAACTCCCATTCCTCTGCCTCTGAAGTTCACTGATTCCCACTGTATATTACTTGAAACCGTACATTTCTCTTTTTAAATTTCCTATCTATCCCATTAAGGGATCTAACATTGCAGTCTCGGACTCGTAGAATGCCCATTCTGTTTCTGGTGTCATTATAATAATTTTTAATAAACTGCTTTGAACCTTTTAACCAAGTGATGTTTTAATAATATAAACAGAGATTTAGAAATGTTCCTACGAGTAATTAGCTTAAAAGACGTGAATTCTACAGATTCTTGAGATTTCTCGTCAGCCTGGGACTCTTATCAGTCAGGATTACTAAAAGAGGGCGAGAAGATCCAAAGATCACTGGCAGATTTCGTCACCGGTTGCTACAGTCGGTTGTTGTAGTAATCACAAGAGCGTTGGAGCAATGCTCATAACTCCGGTGACAGACAGTACAAGAGAGGCATTGTACTTCACATCGAGGTTTTCCGTTCAAATTCAAAAGCTGAGCGAAGCAACACAACACGACGAGAAACTCAGGGAAATCATAATTCATGTAGGCTTGCGGACAGTCACTCTTCTCTTCCACCATTCACGAATGAATGCAACACGGGAGGGTGGTGGTGGTCCCGAAAGTAGCTCCATCACATACCGTAAGGAGACTTGCGTAGCGTAGCTGTAGGGAAAAAAAAGAAACACTGACTATTTATTATTTTCTAATTCATACACATTTACAAATGTATTTTAAATAGGTAAACTTCTTTTTGTTGTTAACTTTTTCCAAGCATTTATTTAATTAATAGCACGTTCAATTGAGTTATCTTCAAAAATGGTTCAAATGGCTCTGAGCATTATGGGACTTAACATCTGAGTCATCAGTCCCCTAGAACTTCGAACTACTTAAACCTAACAAACGTAAGGACATCACACACATCCATGCCCGAGGCAGGATTCGAACCTGCGACCGTAGCGGTCGGGCGGTTCCAGACTGAAGCGCCTAGAACCGCTCGGCCGCTCCGGCCGGCGAGTTATCTTTCCCTGAATATTAACTACTTTTGGGATGGGGGAGTTGGAAAGCGAATTAATAGCGACGGAAGTGGGCGAAACCGAAAGTCTTCTGATGGCAGCGCGTTACATCAGGCCATTACGTTCCAATAGCCCTACATCTCGCAAAACGTCCTTGCACGGGAAACGCCTGCGTTTAAATTCACAGCAATAATGCTGTATCGAAGTACATGCTCAATCACGGCCACTTATGCCGTAATTATCCGCAGCTGGGGAGCGTAGTGCTGGGAAGCACGTAGCGCGAGATGTTAGCGGGGTGTCCCGCTACAGCGGCCAGTAATGAGACACGCAGAGAGGCTACACTCGAATCGCCCGTGTATTTTGTACGCTCACCCGTCTGTTGCGTTGCGTTCCCATTACACCGTGCGCTCCCGCGGGGCATTACGCTTAATACGGCGTCATTATATTCTCTCACCTTCGCAGACCGAAAACGTAATTGCGCCGACGATTAATAAGCGTGGGCGATATTGAACAGGGGGCTGTGCAAGGTTCTTGCCGGTTGTGTGTACACCTGCTGGATCTGCGAGATGACTGCCCTCATTTCTGATTCTGATTGCTCTAGCAGAGAACTAAAAGCGTCTGTTAGGTACGAGGCCAGGGCAAAAATAAACGTAACAGCAGCTGCTGATGTGGCCTTCAGTCGGAAGACTCATCACACTCCAGTCAATCGAGTGTGAATTCGTCCTCACACTGGATGAGGCAGTTAACGTTAATGTGGACGCGAAGGGAAAATCTATCCTCACGAGACAGCTCCCGCCTCACACGGAACCCTCTGGTTAGCGCGATTCGTAACTGCAATTCTCTCCAACGGCACTTGTCTGGTGCGAAAACCACACAGTATCTTTAAGAAAATGGACACGCGTAAAATTCCTGCGCTAGGTCTATAAAAACGCATGATTCCTCCCTTGTCCATATGCTACTCATGTTGATCTTCCTGTAGTATACATAAATAAAATCTTCAGCATCCATGAAAATGTTGGAAAATCGAGCTTTCTGCCAGTAATCCTCGTCCACTTGGACGATTTGTCCATCGTATAACTCGTAATCTTCATCAACTGCTCCCTGAGGCTCAGCTTCAGGGAGCACTTGATGAAGATTTCGAATTACGTGATCGCATATCTTGCAAGTCTGACACAGATTACCGGCAGAAAACCAGATTTTCCAAGATGACCATGCCTTTCCGAGGAAGCCTGAAGACCGACGTCCATGAAAATGCTATAAAATGAAAAGGAAAGTTCCGTGTCCAGTCACTAACCACATTAGCTTGTAAAACTTCACAAAATCGGGCAAAATCAGTCCTCAGAAAGTATGCAATTATATTCGCATAACGACGGATATAAAGAAATTTTAACTTGTCAAGAAAGTCCCGCAATCTTTTTAAAAAAGCGGGGGTAAAAAGTGTCTTAATCCAGTAAGGCACAAACTTGCTCCACACGCTACGGTCGCAGGTTCGAATCCGGCCTCGGGCATGAATGTGTGTGATGTCCTTAGGTTAGTTAGGTTTAAGTAGTTCTAAATTGTAGGGGACTGATGACCTTAGAAGTTAAGTCCCATAGTGCTCAGAGCCATTTGAACCATTTTTGGAACCTGCTCCACACAGACCTCGACCAACTATACTATGCTGTAGTTCTACGACAAACGACCTTTTATTTTATGTTACGGTGTTGAGAAGGCTTTTTTCGCCGACGTGTTATTAACTGACATTTAATTATAACAAATTCCACCAACAGCGGTGCGTTCTTGATGAATTATCAATGTGCCGCTGCCTTCAATAGAGGCACTTTCAAAATACGCGAGTTATAACAAAACAAAAAAAACGACTAAATGAGAAAATTCCCGTCACTTCTTTACAAAAACTCGTGCCAATAACGATGCGTTTTCGAGAGATCCTCAGCGTCCTGGTGTGCATAGAAACAGCGTATATTCATAGAGTTTAAGTTATAATAGAAAACCTAACAAATATGGGCTTGAACTGAAAACGGCCAGTACAGTGAAGTGTCTCATGAGTTCTGCTGGTGACGCAGAGATCATTCGCTGCACTCTGCCAAAATATCGCAGAACGTATATGGTGTTTCATGCGACGAAATGAATCCTCGACGCCAAATAGCAGGAAGCGACGTCACAAAACTCGCACAGCTCGACGTTGTGTGGGGTGGCGGGTTGATTATCATAATATAATAATAATTAGTCATAGGAGGAAATTGGAATTGTTGTAAATATTGTTCGCTGTCTTTTACGAGAGCCTGGCCACTATTTCTGTGGTCAGCCAAAAAGCGATGGAGACCATACTGACCTTGGTTCCCAGTCTGCAAGTCCACGTTTCTGTCCAGCCCACTGAAAGAAATGTTTATATTCTCTATTTGCTCAACGGGATCAGGACTATGATTAAAAATGAAGATTTTGAGTTCTAATTGATGCATATATTTGGTAAAGTTTCACACGCACAACATTGTAATATTCATTATGTTCATCTCTCTATCCTAAACAACACTATGAGCAATTCAGAGGCGACCTCTACGGTAAGTTCCTACTAAATTGTCTTTCGCCCTGACTATTGATCATCAAAATCAATGCTCGCCACAAAAATGGAAAGTAATTGCCACCACTTGATACACGGATTTGTTAACATTACGGGTGGCACACTAACAGTTACTTTTGCGAAATCTAAGCGATCCAGGACGGTGTACAGTCCTCACGGGTTCACTTTCTATTATTACTGAAAATAAGCATTTTGTAACAGACTATGTCTGACGTCATCCGAGGCAGCGCGCACTCCGGCGTTTGACTGAAGCGGCGGATCTTACGTTGGCTGGGTGCGAAGAGAATCCTAGTCATGCCTCTCGGGCTGTGTTTATGTATATGTGGCGCAGCGGACGGCCAAGGGAACAACTGCTGTCATCCGCCCTATGCACACGGTAGCAGTCTCTAAAAGGTCGCTTTCTCGGACACACAGTATTTAATAACAATGTTATGAATCAATTTAGAATCTTCGTACTTTTTGTATGAATGTAGTTAAGTTGGTTAAAATCATAGAAAAAGTTTTAATTCGCTTGCATTAAAACTTATCCTTTTAGAATTTTTAGAACAGAACTGACAGTAGAACATGACCTCTGAACTACAACTTTAAGAGACCTTGTATTCGTTCTTATTAACATCAAGGTCCTGAAACTTGTTATAGCTGTATTATTTTATAGGTTTCATTACGTGCTGTAACCAAAACTTACTAGCGTTATTATAACAGATACTTAATCTACTACAAATACGGGCTTTTTTGTTCCTCCAAATTTAGTTCTCAGTAAATCACTCGAAAACTATTAGAGGTAGCTTAATTGGATCGCTTAGTTATTATTTATATGTTGAACTGAGCGATATATATATTTTCACATTTCTAAGTCTAATATTTAGCGCCTTCAGTTTTACTTAAAAACGTGGATTCTGACCAAAATATTGCTTTAATATCTTGTACCAGTTAATTTTGACATCTGCACATTATGACCAATTTCTGGCTTCCTAGCTTTATTATTTAGCGCCACTTTTCTTTTTCTTGAGACGATGTCTTTAGGTAAAAATATTGACCTAATCAATCTGATACTTTACTGTTTTAACATTTGTAGTAACATTTGCATATGCTGATATGCTATGTTGACAAAGTTTGAAAAAGCAACTTTAACCTTTAATTTCATTCTTAATTATGGTGCAATACTTGTGTATTACGCACAGACGCGTTAAGGTGACGTGGCGCTACTAGCAGTGAACTGGGGTAAGTCCCGGCACACTCGCTCGCCTCTGTATCTCACACACGATACAGCGCTTGTTTCGCCACAGTCAGTGTCGGCAAACTCATCACATGTGAGAACAGATTAAGCCTTTCCATCTCTTCATGGCTACTGCAACGTATATCGATTTGAACCTGCTCACTGTAATCAAGCCTTGATCCCTCTAAAACTTTTAATCCCACACTTCTCTCCGTCACTAAAGTGGCGATTCCTTGGTGGCTCAGGGTGTGTCCAATCCCTCTATCCCTTCTTTTAGTCAAATTATATCAATATTTCTGTTTTCCCTATCTCGAGTCAGTACCTCCTCCTTGGTTATCTTCATTCTAAATGGATAACCCAGTGTACAGTGCACGGTCCGAGTTGCAGGTTCCTCATCTAACGACTTCCAGGTAAACAAATATTTGATTTTCAAAATTTCATTTAAATAGTGACCGAATTTAAAAATTGAAAATGCTGTCATAACCTATTCATTAAGAAGTTTAATCGTATGTCAGAGGCTTAACACAGTAAGACAAGTTGTAAGAGGTATGCGATGTATGCGCTGCCTGCAATAGGCAAGGCATAGGAGAGTCTCTGACCAGAGAGCACTATGTAGTTAGTTATTGCTTGTCGCTAGTCGGCAGTAGTCTGCAGGAGTCTGTGCTAGTGTATAGTAGTGTGCAGTAGTCTGCGCGTGTCTGCGCTTGTCCGCAGTCTGCCCTGGTCGGGACTCTGGAGGATGAGTATTATTGTAGAAGGTAAAGAAGCAGCCTTGCGCATATCTAGTAATGTATGTGAACTGTCATCGAATTTCTTTTAAAAATGCCCCAATAATAATTTTTATAATATAAAGTAACTGTTTAAAAAAATGAAAAAAAATAAAAACATTCATTTCAATCTAAAGATTTTATCCAATGGATGATCATTCCTTTCACGAATCACAAAGCATACGCCAGCATTGCACGGAGCTGTGCCGAAAATTTTTTTTGGTAAGAGCAGATATATTCGCAGTTTTTATTGAGGTAAGAATTTTTGCTTTTTTTTTTTTTTATTCAGAGTACAGGGCCGTGGCGCAGCGCTGCTGTCGTCATAAAATTTACAGGGTTACTGAAATGTTTTTATTATTTTTTTGGTGTTTAGGAATTTTTCTGTTTCGAACTTAACATTAAATGAGAAAAGAATTTTGTGGATACATTAAATGTGAATGCATTTCTGCACAGAGATTATGAATGGGAACCAATTTTGTTCAGAGATTACATTCAATTAATAATATTTAAAAGAAATCATTATATTATTTATGTGGGGAGGTTACATCTGGTTCATTCATTTTAATATTTCTGTGGAGAAGTTACACTTGGTTCATTTACTTAATAATTTTGTGGGGTGGTTACACTTGGCGACATCCGGCCAGGATCGTATTTCTTTGTGAATCTTCTGAGAAGTAGTCATATATCTGCTCTTATTCATTTAAATGTAGTTAGCATCTGGCGCAACGCATTTACTAATTTGTCACTCTTTCTTTCACAGATCATCGGCAATTTGTTGCTCTTTGTTGTAATTGTTTTTGTTGCATTTTTGCATTGTCCTTGTTTCATTTGTGCTTAATTTTGATTTGTGGAAAAAGGCCGCGAAAAACTGTTAACGGTACATCGCGATGTGCAATGAGTGAAATAGCCGACTTGAATAATTTGGCCGATAATATTTGCGACACTCAGTGTAATGATGATAATCCTCCATTTACAGACAATCAGTGCGTACCGACCGCTAGTAATGATTTTGATCCTAATGATTAACAAATAAACTCAATTGTGTCCTCTGTTAATTTAACGACAATTGCTGACGCGGGACGTTCTGTTACAATGAACGCTGCCCAGTTTAACACACCCGATTTGCAAAATTTGAATTGTGAACAGATAAATTTTTCTAGCGAAAATGAACAGTGTACTCAAAGTACGACAGATTTATTTAATTCCGGTGTAGTGACCAACAGTGCACATCTGATTAGCAAACCTTTTCAAGAATTTCAGAATGACCAAATGGTTACAGAAAACGTGGCAATTGCAGGTACGCCATCAAACAGCACAGAGAATAGAGTAGGTAATATTGGCTTGGATCAAATTATGGCAGTATTGCTACAACAGAGTGAAAATTCCAAACAGTTGAAGAAAGAACAAGACAACAATTTTAAACAACTTAATGAAAATTTCAAACAACTTAATGAACAGAACAAACAACTTAGTGAAAATTTCAAACAACTTAATGAACACAACAAACAACTTAGTGAACAGATTACAGCCGTTGCCGCGCAATGTCATGATACTAAGGAACAATTACGTGAGGAAATTAAGGCTTGTGCTAGGAAAAGTAGTGAAGAAATTAGATCTGTTGCTCAAGAATTAAGGAATACGCAAGCAGCTACAACAGAATCACTTTGAGACGAAATTAGTGCAGTCGGTAAACAATGCTCTGAAAACTCAACACAGTTACGCGACGAGTTTAAATTAATGTCAGCAGAACTTTCACGCACACTGGATGCAAAAGTAGACGCGAAATTTGAACAACAGAACAGTCAAATTGACGAACGTTTTAATCACCACCTACAAAACAGTGAAACGCGTTACCGTAAATTCATACAGGAACAGAATAAAGTAAAGCGACAGGTCATGGAAACAATTACCGCACAGAGACAGGAGGATAAACGTAAATTGTTTACGAAAGCAAAAATATACGTAGACAACAATATTGCTACAGTATCAGACGAAATTAATACTATCAAACAGTTGAACACCGAATTGCGTGATGAAATTTCCGATCTTAAATCAAAAACAGATACACACACAGTAGACTTTCAGACAGTGACCGACAGACTCGAACAATTAGAACTAATACAGGATTCCGATGTCATCAAAGCAGACGTTAAAAAATTGAACGAAACCACATGTTAAATACAAAAACAAATTAATGCTTGTGACAGTGAAAAAGATGTTCAGGTAAAAATACTGACTGAAAAATATGATGAATTGGCCAGTCATATTGACGTTATCGAAAGTAATAACGATACCAAATCAGACGATGCTTCACCGATTTCGTTTAATCAAACGCCTGAATTCCAAAATTTACAACAGACGATCAGTGAGATAGATTCGTCCAATAATACATTACGTAGAAAATTGTCATCTTTACAGCACGAAGTGACGGAGATGAAAAATATTTCAGCCTTTAACACATCACAGCATACGCCACTTTGCGAACATTTGACACACTCACACAGTCAGTATCATTTACGTAATTTACAGAGAGTACGTGAGTTAGATTCCGAACAGTCACAGACAAATAGATTTTCATACAATCCTGAACCTGTTCACACATACAGAGACGATAACGTTGATTATAAGCAATTTTTATCTGTAAAAAAATCTAAGGTATTTAAAAATGACAGAACACAGATACACGCTTTGGACTGGATACGACGATTTGCTTTTGTATTTTTATCAGCTTGGCCTGTAACGCAGAAACTAGAATTGGACTGGATACGACAATTTGCTTTTGAATTTTCACCGCCATTGCCTGTAACGCAGAAACTGAAATTTATTTGTAGCACGTAATACACCTCAGGGGATTCATTACACCTTCGATGAATATGTGCCGTAGTGTGCACAGGGCCCTGAGCCGTAGTAGTGCTATTTCATATTTAGTTTTCTGCACTGCTGCCTTCTCTTCTACTATCCTTTATATCTATCAAAACGTCTCTTCAACTATCGATCTATCTAGGATTAAGAATTAGTAAAGAAAACCTGATACGACAAGTTTTACCGAAAGTGACAGTTTTCTTTAGACACTCCCGAAATGACAACTACCGCAGTAATTTTAATAACAGAAAAAATTTCAATTATCAGCATCGTCAATATTATCAGCAACAGGAACCACATTTTGGTAACAATAGAGGTTTTTCTCCGCAACAGCAACAAAACCAGCCGATTAGTATACCTAACCAACAATGTAATGTACAAGGTCAACCAAGCTTTAATGTTTCGCCGCCTACACGTATAGCGTCAGCTCCAACAAATAGTAACGCACAGCAACAAGGGAATCAGTACGTACAGAAAACACACTATTTCAATTCCTATCGCAATGCACCGTATTGAAATGACTATCATGACAGACGTAAAAGTAACGAGCACAATTTTCAGCGTACGTTTAATAACAGTCGGTCTTATCAGCAGCAAAATCATGCTCAACAACATATTATCATGAATTAACCAGACAGTAGATATCATCCCGAATGTAATACGTCAGGAAGAAATAACAGAACAGTACAAATAGTTGAAATGCCACAGCATCCTCCCGAAATAAATAACACGTCAAATAGAATTTGACTAGATACAGTACAGGTTGCATCTTCCAGTAACGCAAGCAGTACTTTTGACACGCAGAATCTTGTTCACGAAAATGTTATTACTTTTGACGACATCCGAGACACTCTTTTGCAGGAAAGACCAGTTATTCAAAAAACCATTCCACACCCTGTCATCGAAGTAAAAATTGGATCATCTAAATTTTCAGCAGTAATCGATTCTGGATCTCCTATGTCAGTCATAAATGAAGAAACTTTCAACGAATGTAATAAAGAGAATACCTATCCTACGTTACCATTAGGCAAAGCTAAAGTAAAAGGAGCAGTATCTAGTAAAGGAGTAGATGTAAAATTACAGACACATTTATCATTTTGTATTGCAGGTCATACATTTCACTCAAATTTTTGGATTGTTCCCTTATTGACGACAGACGTTATTTTAGGTACAAATGTTCTGGTACAACACGACGCAATTATTGACTTTCAAAACTCCTATTTAATGTTGAAGGATGAAAATGTGCAACTGGCTTTAGAATTTCAGCACTCTTTATCTGCAGAAGAACAAACAATTAATCGTACAGAGGTCATTTCCGCATCACGTAACATAGACTGTCATTCCACATTGTTAACAGATACGTACGTACACAACTACAATACTCCAGACGAAGCCGACTATGACGCTATACAGATGATTTCTGATACAGTTAAACAGAGCAGTGCAAATACAGACGACGAACGCACGCAACTACGCAAAATTCTTTTACAGCAAGCTCCAGTTTTTGACAACGTTCCTGGTACTATGTCCGGTTTTATGTATGAATTTCAAGTTAAACAGCACGACACATTTAAAGCCAAACATTATCTAATTCCGTATATTCACAGAGAACAAGTTAAGAAAGAATTGCAAGCTATGCTTGACCAAGGAATTATTGAAGCGGCAGTTAGTCCGTACACAAACCCACTCCATATTGTTAAGAAAAAGGATGGTTCACTTCGTCTCGTACTTGATTCGCGTCACATCAACGACATTATTATTTATGAAACAGATCGCCCACAGACACTAGAAGAACTTCTACAGAAATTTCATGGTACTGCTATTTATTCCACGTTAGATTTGAAATCGGGATTTTGGCAAATTCAGTTCCATCCGAACTGCAGAAAGTACACAGCTTTTCTCTGTTTTGGTGATTGTTATCAGTTTTGTAAATTACCGCTCGGTTAAACTATTTCTTCAGCAGCATTTATTCGCGGTTTGAATACAATACTTCCGACAGAACTTAAAGACAGAATCACAACGCATGTAGACGACATTCTTATTGCAGAAGCTAACTGGTCTGAACACAATCTGATTCTTGAACAACTGTTACGAACTTTTCGTGCACAAGGACTCACAGTTAATCTCAGTAAATCGCACTTTGGCAAAACTTCTATAAAATTTCTTGGACATGTAATTTCAGCAGAAGGCATTGCGCCTGACCCGGAAAAACTTCAAGCTTTACGTGACATTACTGTTCCTACGACGAAGAAACAACTACGCAGCTTTTCGGGTTTAGTTAACTTTTTCCGTAAATTTATTCATTACTCTGCTTTAGACACCCCTAGATTATGTCAATTGACAGGTAAAAACACTATTTGGTCCTGGGATAGCCAAGCACATTCTGAATTTGTAAACCTCAAAGAAGCTTTGTTGAATGCACCAATTTTATCACACCCAGATCTTACTAGAAATTTTTCCATTGTCACCGACAGTTCTAACACCGCTTTAAGCGTACACATTTTTCAGGAAATTGAAGAGGATGGCACTATAGTAATTAAAAACATCGCCTTTGCGAGTCGCATTCTGTCACCTGCTGAACGCAATTATTCTGTTACAGGACTTGAAACATTATGTGTTGTATGGGCATTTACGAGATTTCGGCATTTTCTTTATGGAAGACATACGACCGTTTACACAGATCATAGAGCTATACAGTTTTTACTTTCCCCTAAATTTACACACGACAGATTAAGTAGATGGAAGCTTTATTTGCAGGAATTTAATTTTACAATTGTTCACATTCGCGGTACACAAAATATTTATTGTAGCAGACGCACTATCCCGTTCTCTCAGCAACAATCAGCAAGACATCGCAACCAACTTCTGCAAAGCAAATTTCAGCGTCATGTACATTCAACAAGTTGCATTTGAAAATTTCATTTCGTCGTCATTACAAGACATAGCACAAGAGCAAAGTAAAGACAACGTGTGGAAAGAAATTAAACACCTTTGGCAAGATAAGAATAATGTTACCATTAGAAACCATTACACTGTACGCAATAACATTCTGTTTCGCCGCTCTCACCCTGACAGCAACAATTGGTTATTATGCATTCCTGACGAACTTGTTAACAAATTAATTTGGTATACTCATTTAAGTTAAGCACATTACGGAGCCAGAAAATGTTTTCTTATACTGAGACAGAACTGTTATTTTACCAACATGGAGAAACGTATTCGACGAGTTTTAGCGTCATGTAAAATCTGCCAGAAAGCTAAGTCAGATACGACTTCACATATTCCTCCATTACATCCCATTGTACCTGTTAAATTGAGACACATGGCCGCTGTAGATATTTTTGGTCCGATTCCCAGAACTATTAGAGGTTTTTGCTACATCTTTGTCGCTGTTGAACTCACTTCAAAATTTGTTACCTTCACTCCGTTCCGCAAAGCTACTGCTAAAACTGTTTCGAAAGCATTTGTAAAACATTTTCTATTTCATGTAGGGCATGTATTGAAAGTAATTTCCGACAATGGATCACAGTTTCGATCTGCTATATGGACACGTATGTTACGAGCTAGAAACACTTCTCCGATCTATATATCCAGGTACCATGCTTCTTCGAACCCTTGTGAACGATTAATGAAAGAAATTGGTAAACTGTGTAGAATATACTGCCATAAAAGACATATTGATTGGGACACACACATACTCTCATTCAAAGATGTAATTAATTCCATACCAAATGAATCTACTATGCTATCTCCGTCTGTTATACTGAAAAATGTTGAACCACCTAACAAAATAAAAGAATTAGTAACCTTTCCTACATCTCGTCGACTACGACACCATGAAATAATTGACATTGCGCTGAACAACATCAAACGTGCCGCAGAGCGCCGGAGAAGACAGCAAAAACAGGTTTGTACACGCCGTGACTTTCACATTGTACGGAAGATATTAGTACGCACACATTATTTATCTAATAGAGGAGAAAGTAGATGTAGTAAATTTGAGCTTCTATATGCAGGTCCATATCGAATTCGCAGCATTCCTCACACCAATGTAGTACATGTCGAAACTCTGAGAACCAGAAAAACCAAAGGGAATCACCATGTCTCCAACATCAAACCCTTTATTGAATGAACATACTTTATGATTTATCACACTGTAATGCCATTTCCTGATTTTTATATGACCAATGATGCAATTATATTTATGTGACTACTTACTGATGATTATCGTATTTTTTCTTGGCAAGTGCCCGGCAAGGTAAGGTTAGCAGGTCGCTTTTCTTGTCGTTACACAGCAGACCGTGCACATTTTTCCAGATAAATTTACATATTTTATGACTATATTTATATGAACACTTACTGATGATTATCGTATTTTTTCTTGGCAAGTGCCCGGCAAGGTAAGGTTAGCAGGTCGCTTTTCTTGTCGTCACACATCAGACTGTGTACATTTTCCATTCTTCATGTATGTAAGATTGTTTTCCTGTTTTGTTTGTATGCACTATGAAATATTTAAGATGTAACAAACACCAGTTGACTTTGACATTTGCCTTATGATATCTCAACATCGTGACTATTTTATATATATATATATTTTTTTTTTGCTGCTACATTGTGATACTCTGTGTACATTTTTGCACCTGCACACTGTCTATGTTTTTGACATATTACGTTTCCTGTCACGCTATGCTGTATGCTCAATTATATCACTATAAACCAGTTTTTATTTAATGGGTATATGATTTAAATGCAAGAGATTAATCATTGTTTATCATTTTCAGAAAGAAATAACGTGTAAAAGAAATAAATTAAACAGACCACAGTGAATTGCTATGAAATGGGATTTTCACCTTCGGAGTGAACGAAAGAAGATGCAATACCTCGTCACGAAGAGTAAATGGATCAGAATTAACAAGCATTAACAAGAATATACTATACACATCGTATGATAGTGGTCTTAACTAATTTTTCTTTCAGAATACGAGGCGACTGATGCAGGCTGACAGACAGAACTACACATCTTAGTTTTAGTGATGAAATATGCTAGAAATAAGGAACTCTATACTATGAATAGTTGTATAATGAATAATGAAGTGATTTTTTTGCAGATGATAATAAATGATGATGAATAGTGATGAAGAATATGCTACTATGGATAATGAAGTTTTTCTTTATAGGTGACGATAATAATGGAGTTATGATGATATGGATAATGAAGTTTTTCTTTGCAGGTGATGATAGTATTGATAATGAAGTTTTTCTTTGCAGATGAGGATAATGTTGAAGTTTATGTATTTATGCTATGTAGTTATTTAAGTATTTGTTGCAGTTCGTCTTGACAGTATGTCTTATGTCGCATGGTATGATGACTGAAGGTTTTGGAAAGGACAGCTAGAGAACATATATATTTAATACATATTTCATTACCTGTTAATTCGAAGTTCACTATTTTTCAGCATAATATGCGTTTCCTCTTTCAGCTTAATAGTACATTTTGTATTTTTTTCCAGGAGAAGCTATTCATGAAATTAATGTGCTATAAGCAGTTGGTCGTTAGACTTGCATTTTTTTACCCATTTGTGTGTGTCACTCATGAATGTGATCACATATACTTTATTTGTTTCGTAACCTTGCTACAGCTGACTCATGACGAATGACGTTACCTATCCTCATTTGCAGCAATAAGTCAAAAGCAAATACTGTTATGCCCCAGCAATTAATTATCGATCCCAACGCAATGCATTGCTAGCACAAAAAAAATGTATTACCAGTCCCAAATAATGCTACTAGTTTAAAAGAGTTATGAGTAATACTGAATGATGTTTTCCAACTACAGACTTGAGTAACAGTTACAGTGTTACATTTTAAATATGTCATATGTCACTTGAATGATGAATTCTGAGTGATAGTGAATGATATTTTGTAATAATGCATGCATGCTCTACACTCATTAGCTCTTGTTTTGAAGGATGACTTCTGATGTTTTGTAACTGGCCAATGAGTCCCAATAATTATTTATAAATATGTCATATGTCACTTGAATTATGAAAAATGTTTTGTAATATTCAATACTTGCTGGCCAACGAACGCCACTGTTTCTTATATTTTAAATTTGTATTATGTCACTTTCATGCTATATATATGAATACCAGTAGCTTGATGCTACACTCATTAGCTCCTGTTTTGAATGATCACTTCTGATGATTTGTAACTGGTCAATGAGTGCCAATATTCTCTGTAAACAGATCACTTATGAACATTATTCTGTAATACTTCTTACATGGTACATAAATGTTCAGTAACTGGGCGATGAGTGCCACCAATTACTCAAATCAGTTAATAGACTAGTGTCATTATCAATGGTGACTGGCATAAGACTTAATGTCCTTCACCTTCTGACCTAATTACCAGAAATTACTACAATATCCGTTTGTCCTGTCTATCCTCATGATCATGGAGCACTATATTTCGTTTTTGCACTAATTCTACGTTGGTGTACCTTACAAGAACGTGGTGTTGACACGACATGTTGTCCACCACCTTGAGCGATTGAGATGTTATTATGGTCCCACTGTTTGGTGTATATAGTGTACTACCAAAATGATAACATGGAATATTAACACGTCATTTCAGTGTCTTGGCTACACTGATTAATACTTCAGGGAAAAGAACTTCAGATTGTCTCACTTGGTGTTGTGCTTCTGTAGAAAGATATGGACTTTTAGTGCAGCTGCGTGCAACCTAATGTGCTACAACCATGATGCAATCTTTCCCTTTCCTATCCTAGTTCTTGTAAAATAGTAAAAAAAAACTACAGTGCGTGTGCACTTTTGTCATTTGTTAATATGTTTTATACTCATTGCATATACATTTTGTGATTTGCTGATATGTTCTGTACTACAGTGCGTGTGCACTTTTGTCATTTCTTAATATGATTTGTATTCATTGCGTATACATTTTGTGATTTCCTGATATGTTCTGAACTACAGTGTGTGTGCACTTGTGTCATTTGTTAATATGTTTTGTACTCATTGCATATACATTTTGTGATTTGCTGATGTGTTCTGTACTACAGTGCGTGTGCACTTTTGTCATTTGTTAATGTGTTTTGTACTCATTGCGTATACATTTTGTGATTTCCTGATATGTTCTCTACTACAGTGCATGTGCACTTTATGCCATTTATTAATATGTTTTGTACTCATTGCGTATACATTTAGTCATTGCTTGATATTTTCTGTACTCAGTGCATGTGCACTATATCGCTGCCAAATTTTTGTCCTCCAGTGGAGGGTTATGTAAGAGGTATGCAATGTATGCGCTGCCTGCAATAGGCAAGGCATAGGAGAGTCTCTGACCAGATAGCACTATGTAGTTAGTTGTTGCTTGTCGCTAGTCGGCAGTAGTCTGCAGGAGTCTGTGCTAGTGTATAGTAGTGTGCAGTAGTCTGCGCTTGTCTGCAGTCTGCCCTGGTCGGGACTCTGGAGGATGAGTATTATTGTAGAAAGTAAAGAAGCAGCCTTGCGCATATCTAGTAATGTATGTGAACTGTCATCGAATTTTTTTTAAAAATGCCCCGATAATAATTTTTATAATATAAAGTAATTGTTTAAAAAAATAAAAAAATAAAAGCATTCATTTCAATTTAAAGATTTTATCCAATGGATGATCATTCCTTTCACGAATCACAAGGCATACGCCAGCATTGCACGGAGCTGTGCCGAAAATTTTTTTTAGTAAGAGCAGATATATTCGCAGTTTTTATTGAGGTAAGAATTTTTGCTTTTTTTTTTTATTCAGAGTACAGGGCCGTGGCGCAGCGCTGCTGTCGTCATAAAATTACCAGGTTACTGAAAGGTTTTTATTATTTTGGTGTTTAGGAATTTTTCTGTTTCGAACTTAACATTAAATGAGAAAAGAATTTTGTGGATACATTAAATGTGAATGCATTTCTGCACAGAGATTATGAATGGGAACCAATTTTGTTCAGAGATTACATTCAATTAATAATATTTAAAAAATCATTATATTATTTATTTGTGGAGGTTACATCTGGTTCATTCATTTTAATATTTCTGTGGGGAGGTTACACTTGGTTCATTTACTTAATATTTTTGTGGGGAGGTTATAAAGTAGTACAAGTTGGAACCATGTCTATGTATTGCGGCAGTGTAACTCATGGCGCGCAAATTACCAAGACACAATTCGTCAACTATTAAAACGTGAGCGCCCTTACTGTCTTACAACAAGCTTTACACGTAATTTCAACTCTTTCTTTTTATTTCGACATAATTGTCATCAGGGAGTGTGACTGAATGAAATTTAAAATAATGTTGCGTCACTGGATGCGCCTCATTTTTCTCAGATCGTAGATGTATTGAGATTTGCTTTAATACTTGACTGTGAATTGTCATAGACTCTCAAAGAGCTGTACGAGGCGATCTTTCGGCTTGTCTGGCACTCCACCATTTTTGATGCATCCCCTGCATAGAGGCGTTGGAAGCAACAGCTGTTCAACTTTCCAGTTTTGGGATTTACCCATGTGCGGCGGCGCTATTTGTACCTGGACTCGCCCGTAACCGGTCGGCCAGACGGAGGAGCTGAGGAGCTCCTTGACCGCTGGGCCTGCTATCGTTCAGCCGTACAATTTCATCTGTTTTTTTTTCTTTTTTTTGTTTATTTTCTTTAGGCCATCAGTCTTCTGACTGGTTTGATGCGGTCCGCCACTAATTCCTCTCTTGTGCGAACATCATCATCTCAGAGTAGCACTTGCAACCTACGTCCTCAGTAATTTGCTGGATGTATTCCAAACTGTGTCTTCCTGTACAGTCTTTGCACCCTACAGCTCCCTCTAGTACCATGAAAGTCATTCCGTCATGTCTTAACAGATGTCGTATCATTCTGTCTCTTCTCCTTACCAGTGTTTACCACATATTCTTTTCCTCTCCGACTCCAAGCAGAACCTCTACATTCCTTACGAATTATCAGTCCACATAATTTTCAACATTCGTCTGTAGCACCACATCTCAGATGTTTCGATTCTCTTCTGTTCCGGTTTTCTCACAGTCCATGTTTCACTACCATACAATATTATACTCCAGGCGTACATTTTCAGAAATTTCTTCCTCAAATTAAGGTCTATGTTTAGTAATAGTAGACTTCTCTTGGCCAGGAATGCCCGCTTTGACATTCCTATTCTACTTTTGGTGTCCTCCTTACTCCGTCCGTCATTCGTTATTTTACTGCCTAGGTAGCAGAATTCCTTAACTTTATCTACTTCGTGACGATCTATCCTGATGTTACGTTTCTCGCTGTTCTCATTTCTGCTACTTCTCATTACTTTACTGACCAGAAATCCTTGTCTTCTTTCCATTTTAGTTTACTGACCCCCCACTATATCTAGATTAAGCCCTTGCATTTCCCTTTTTAGATTTTATAGCTTTCCTACCACGTTCAAGCGTCTTACATTCCATGCTCAGATTCGTAGAATGTGCCCATGCGGTGTCCTCTTTCACACAGTATGTCCACTCACTCTCTGGACACATGAATACCACGCAAGGGTTCACGGTAGTAAAGTATGCGTTTCTCACGCAATAGTCCGGCGATTACAATACTCTTCTGAACAATGTTTCTTTTTTTTCACAGCATTTTTACAAACAAAGAATCAAGAAATCAATGCAGAGTCCAGAATCAAATTCAGGTATTAGTTAACATACACCCTGTGCCAAATACACTGAGGTAACAAAAGTCATGGGATGCTTCCTAATATTGTGTCGGACTTTTTTCCCGACATAGTGCAGCAATTCGACGTATCATGGTCTCAGAATTCTGTGCACAAACTTATCTCTCAGTTATGTGCCTTAAGTGCTCGATTGAATTCATGTCGGGCGATCTGAGTGGTCAAATGATTCGCTCGAACTGTCCAAAATGTTCTTCAAACCACTCTTGAACAGAAGTGAGCCGGTGACATAGCGCATTCTCATCCATAAAAATTCCATCGTAATTTGGGAACATGAAGTCCATAAATGGCTGTGAATGCCCTCCAAGCGGCCGAACGTAAATATTTCCTGTCAATGATGGGTTCTGATGGATGAGAAGACAAAGTTCATTCCATGTAAACACAGCTCACACCACTAGTACCAACTGAAATCGGGACTCATCTGACCAGGCCAAGGTTTTGCCTGTCGTCTAGAATCCGACCGAAATGGTCACGAGCCCAGGAGAGACGCTTGAAAGGTGGCTACACTGAGCCACAGCGCCAGAGATTGCGCCAAAGAGTATTATTCAGCCGCCTCCACTGGCAGTGCTTGCGGAGAACTTGTAGTAGTCAGTGCTTGTTGAGATGTGCTAGTGAAAAGTGCTTGCTGAGATGTCGTAGTGAAGAGTGCTTGTCGAGAGGTCGTGGTGGAGAGTTCTTGTTGAGATGTGGTAGTAGAGAGTCGGTGTGGAGATACATTGTAATGATTAGAGTGCTTTTCGTCAATATATGAAGGTAAAAAAAAAAATTTCCTCTTCTTTTTATTATTTCAATGTCTTAAAAAATGTGTCATTACAGGTTCAGTCAACAAAGCATCTGGCGTGTGTTCTTGTATTAGAGTGTAATTCTGGTTTTCTTACGCAATTATAGTATTTCTATTTTTTAATTACTTCAGTATAAATGATATTTAAAATTTCTTGTCTTGTTGAAGAAGAACCGTGCCAGATGTGTACGTTGAGTCACACTCCCACACACAGAACAATTACACTTGTGCTTTGGTTTCGTAGGTTTTATAGTTGCTGGGGACTTAATTAATTAATTGTATTAACGAAAATTTTCATTTCATTTCATGCAGTCAGATTGCGTACTAATACTAGTCAGGGCCAACCGTTTACGAGACTTGCGTAATCGGACCTACAGCTACGAACGAGAAATAAAAAATTGTTTTCAAAAATATTTAATTAAGCCCCCATGCACGCGGCGACCGCTGCTTCGGATCGTCCCTTGGAATTCTTCTGATTGTAAAAATAGTAGACAGTAGTATTGTTGTAGTAATTTGTAGTTAGTAATTGTAGTCTACTTTGCATGTGTAGATTCTTCTAATGGTATTTTCCAAAATTTAAATTTGTTGTCTTGTCTATGGGTTTGACAATTTAGTGCAATCATTTCAGTTGTTCGTTAATCGTGTTTGAAGGAAACATCTCGTGTGAATGGTATTGCTGGCGATGAGGAGTCATTGTGTGTAATTTTCGTACAGTGACGAGTTTTGTATGTTTTGTAAATTACGCGATCGATGAAAAAGGCGAAAATGATGAATAGTGAGAATGACGAAATTGTTGACATGGCGAACTCGCCAACACAGGACAACAGTATGATGAATAATGGAGTTGAAAACAAATTAATAAGACGGGAAGACAGTCCGAAACCATTTCAAAATTTTTCTCAATCAGAAAATTCACAGAATACGAGATTAACGATAGAAGATTCTGGAATAGTATTGAACACAGATAGCTTTACAGCTATGACGAAGGAAGCTGGTTTTGTGGGAAATGTTAGGGGCGAAAGGAATTTCGAACAAGTTAATATGGAGCAGTTGATGAGTGAAATATTAAATTTTCGATCTGAATTTAAAACAGAGATAGGAACAATTAAACCTGAGATGGGAACAATGGGATCACAAATAGGAACAATTAAAACTGAGATGGGAACTTTACGATCTGAATTAAAAACTGATATGGGAACAATGGAAACACGGTTTGGATGTGAATTAAAAACAGAGATGGGAACACTGGAAACACGGTTAGACTCACGAATAGGGACATGTTTCAAAAATATGAAAGATGAATTAAAGAAAAAATCGGAGAAGAAGTACAACCGATTTTGAATGCTCACAATAATAGATTAGTTGCAGTAGAGATTAGACAAAGGGAACAGGATAGAGAACAGGAAGAAAGAGATCGCGTGATAGTACAGAAATTTTCAGAGTTAAATTTACAACGTGCACACGATAAGGAAGAAATAATTGAAAGAATCGAGGAATCCGTACCAAATGACAGAATAAATAACTTAACGCAACAGTGTGAACAGTTAACTACTAAATGTGTCAATACCGAAACCCGAGTCGCGACACTTACGGAAGACGTAAATAAACAGAAAGAACAAATAGGTGATTTATCGGAAAGAGTTGAGGAGATTACAGACAAATTGACAAATCTTAGTTTACATGGGGACAGAGATTCAGATGATACAGCACCATTGCCATTTGCAGAAACCGAAGAATACCAGAACATAAATAAGCATGTTGAAAATCAGGGAAAATTTAATGAAAGCGTTAAAAGGGAAGTTGAGGCATTACAAAAGCAAGTCAAACAAATTGAAGGCGAAATCGTAGGAAAAGACAGCAGAAGAAATTTAGAATCACGGATAGCAGAGGGCTTTGCAGAAAATAATTTGTTTCATTTACGGGATGCAACAAGAGAGCGCCAGGCGCGCGAACTTGACAATAATCGACTTTGGGACTGGGACAGACGCGGAAGGTCTTTGTCGCCACGAGAAGAAAACTTTGACTATAAACACTTTTTGACTGTTCGGAAATTTAAGATCTTCCGCAATTCTAAGAATGACATACATCCATGTTCATGGTTAGATCAATTTATGTACGCACTCCCACCAAATTGGCCACTAAGTCACAAACTGGAATTTATGTGTGGATATTTAGAAAACGAACCGGCGACGCGGATGCGCGCACTCATTAGAGATTGTAATAATCTGAATGATTTTTATCATGCATTTCTATCGGCATATTGGTCCGAAAACACGCAAGACACAGTCAAACACAGTCTTATTATGCAGCGTAATTTCAAACAGTCTGAGTTCCGCACGCCAGCGGAATATTTTGAAGACATGATTCGAAAGAATCAGTTCCTTTCCCACCCTTATAGCCCGACTGAATTAATTCGCATTTGTTTAACTAAGCTGCCACAATCCATAAGACAAATTGCTTTAGCTGGAAAATGTAAAGACGACATTGAGACTTTTAAGACTTTGTTGCAAGAACTTGAGTATGACAACGACGACGGAACTTCTTGTAACTTTTTCAGTAACAGTAATTACAATAGATATTCAGAGAAAAGAGATAGTGATCGGAACGGGCGTTATATGGGTAATTTTGAGAATGACAGACGTAACAGACAGGACAATAGATACCAGCCTTATGACAATAACAGACGTTCTAACAGAAATTACACAGACAATTATAATAACGGTAATTCGTACCGGAATGATCAATCATATGGAAACAGTAATCGGTATCATCAAGACAGAAATTATTCATACAGTAATAGAATTTCTTTCTACCGAAATAACGAGGGTAGTACATACAACAATAATTTCAGATGTGACAGTCGAAATTACACAAGAAGTAGTTATGCAGACAGACAGGAAAACAGAAATTTTAATAACAGACACAACCAAGAATTTGCATCTAACAGACAGGAGGGACCTAATTGGCATCCTCCACGTGACAGAACTTCAGAGAGACAAGTGCAAATAGTAGAAATTGATCCGCGAAATGACGCGAATAATCAAAGACGTGACGCAAACAATCGACAATGACTTGCAGCTTCGGCTTCTGGCAGCAATATAGACGGTTCAGAAAGTAATGACACTACGACTTTACACTACGTACGCCTGGAAGACATGAGAGACATTTTGTTAGACGAAAAGGAAAATAATGTAGACGCATTTTTACATCCTGTTATTGAAGTATGTGTGGGTAAGAATAAGTTCACTGCAGTTTTAGATTCTGGGAGCCCATTGAATGTCATTAGTGAACCAGTTTTTCGTATATGTGTAAGAACTATTGCTTGTCCTGTGTTACCTATTTCAAAAACTACAATTCGAGGAGCGATTTCTGGAAAAAGTGTGGAAGTTAAACAACAGACCAACTTAAATTTCATCTGTCAAGGATACGAATTTTCTGCTAATTTTATTATTGTTCCATTACTCAGTACACAAATTATATTAGGTATGGAGTTTCTTAACGCACATAAGGCAATTTTGAACTTTAAAGACGGAAGTGTGAATTTGACTGTTGCCGGAATGCCGAAATGTTTGAAATTTTTCGAGTGTTTAACAAGATCTTCTGATGTTTTCGTTGAGCATTATGACGACAGTGTGTTTATTCATGACTATGATAATAGATACAGAGACGCGATGGATGATATAATTAATAGCGAAGAATTAATTAATGAAAAGGTTAAGAAAGCTGAAGTGCCAGATGACGTTGCAAGAGAAGAGCTGCACCAAATTTTGACTTCACATGCTACAGTGTTTAGTCATCACACAGGAACTATACAAGGCTTACAATATTTATTTAAAGTAAAAGAACACACACCATTTCACGGGAAAACGTACGCTATTCCTTTGGCTTACAGAGACAAGGTTAAGAATGAACTTCAGTACATGTCAGATCAGGGCATTATTGAGCCTGCAGTCAGTCCTTATACTAGCCCATTACACGTTGTTCTTAAAAAGGATGGGTCAATTCGTTTGGTTCTGGATTCCAGACAGATAAATAATATCATCATTCCTGAAACTGACCGCCCACAAAATTTAGATGAACTTCTTCAACATTTCCATGGAATTAAAGTTTTATCCACGATCGATATGCGCGCAAGTTTTTGGCAAATAGAACTCCACACTGATTGTAGAAAATATACTGCCTTTTTAGCCTTTGGTAACTGTTACCAGTTTCGGAAATTACCGTTTGGACTTACTGTATCTTCAGCAGCATTCATTCGTAGCTTAAATGAAATTTTACCTGTTTATCTTCGTGACAATATTACTTCATATGTTGACGATATTCTTATTGCTAAACGTTCTTGGAGTGAGCATAACAAAATTTTGGATTCATTATTAGGTATTTTTGCAAGAGTTGGCATTACAGTGAACTTAGAAAAATCTGAATTTGGTCGTTCTCAGGTGAAATTTCTCGGTCACATTATTTCTACAGAAGGTATTCTTCCTGATCCAGAGAAACTAGATGCTATTCGTAATTATGCTGTTCCTACCACAAAACGTGATGTTCGTAGTTTCCTTGGTGTCTGTAATTTTCTTAGACGCTTTGTTAGATTGGACAATTTGGCCACACTTCGTTTATGTGAACTATCCGGAAAGAATTGATGATGATGATGATGATGATGTTTGGTTTGTGGGGCGCTCAACTGCGTGGTTATCAGCGCCCGTACAATTACCCAATCTTTGCTCAGTCCAATTTCGCCACATTCCTGGATGATGATGAAATGATGAGGACAACACAAACACCCAGTCATCTCGAGGCAGGTGAAAATCCCTTACCCCGCCGGGAATCGAACCCGGGACCCCGTGCTCGGGAAGCGAGAACGCTACCGCGAGACCACGAGCGGCGGACGGAAAGAATTCTAATTGGTGTTGGGATGAGGAAGCTCAGTCAGAATTTGAACAACTCCGTGATGCTTTAGTTGCTGCTCCACTTCTTTCACATCCGGATTTATCTAAAGATTTTTGTTTGGCGACGGACTCATCATACAAAGTCATAGGTGCACATTTATATCAAGAGATAGAAGAAAACGGCGTTGTAGTACAGAGAACTATTGCATTTGGAAGTCGTGTTCTTTCTAAATCAGAAAAGAATCATTCAATAACGGAACTTGAAGCTTTGGCTGTTGTTTGGGCTTTCACAAAATTTCACACATTTTTGTATGGCAGACTTACTAAGGTTTACACCGATCATCGAGCTCTGGAATTTCTTATGTCGACAAAATTAACTCATGGCAGATTGTCACGATGGGCGTTGTACCTACAGGAATTTGATTTTAGTATTGTTTACATACAGGGTTCTTCAAATATTGTTGCCGATGCTTTATCACGTGCACCTATGGGTTTGAAACAAAGTGCTCAAGAGGACTGCAAGGAAAACAATTATTGTTTGATGTATATTCAAGTTGTTGCGTTTGAGAACTTTATTTCGTCTTCTCTCCAGGACATCGCTAAGGAGCAATATAAGGATCCAATCTGGAAGGACATTAAGGAGAAGTGGAGGAGAAAGGAAAGCGTAGCGATTAGACAGCATTATTTAGTTCGCAATGACATTCTTTTTAAACAAAAATCGGTCGACAACTATGTTTGGTTAGTTTGTATTCCTGATGAGTGGGTTAATAAGCTGATTTGGTAATCGCATTTCAGTTATGCACACTTTGGTCCCAGAAAATGCTTTCATAAATTACAGGAAAATTACTACTTCAGTAATATGGAAAAACGTATTCGATCTGTTCTGGCCAAATGCAAATTATGTCAAAAGGCTAAGCCGCCAACAATTTCTCACAGAGCACCGTTGTTTCCTATCATTCCAGCGAAATTAAAGGACATGGCTGCAGTCGATTTGTTCGGTCCAGTGGTTCGTTCTACTAATGGTTTTGCGTACATTTTCGTAGCAGTGGAGTTGACATCAAAATATGTGTGTTTTACACCGTTACGCAAAGCAACAGCTCGTTCAGTATCTAATGCTTTCATTAACCATTTTCTTAAAGAAGTTGGTCATGTTGATAAGGTTATATCAGATAATGGATCACAGTTTCCTTCTAAAATTTGGTTTCGTACTCTACGGCGTCGTAAAATTAAACCAATTTTCATTTTACTTTTTCACCCTCAATCTAACGCTTCAGAGAGATGCATGAAGGAAATCAATAAATTGTGTCGTCTTTATTGTCATCAGAATCAATGAACGTGGGATCAGTATCTTCATATTTTTCAAAACATTCTGAATGAACTTCCTAATGGCTCAACTTCTTTACCGCCAGTACTGATATTAAAAAACAAAGCACCGACAAATCGCATATCTGAAATCGTTCCTTTTCCGCCTTCACGGAAACTGCGGCATTCTGAAGTTGTGAACATGGCTCTACAAAATATTGCATCTGTGGCTGCTAGAAGAGAGAAATCAGCTAAACGTCCTGGTCATTTAAAAATCTTGTCAGTTGGTCAGAAGGTGTTAGTTAAGTCTCATCGTTTGTCTCACAAAGGAAAAGGCTTGTGTCGCAAATTTTTTCTGCTTTATAACGGTCCATATAGAATTCGCAAAATTATTCATGATAACACTGTTGAAGTAGAAACTCTTAAATCACGACGCCCTAAGGGAATACATCACATATCAAACGTTAAAATTTTTGCGGGATGACATACTTGTGAGAAACTAACAGCTACATGTAAACACGCAGAGAATACAAGGATATCGCGCTGTGTTTTGGCGGCGACACATACTCAAAGCAACAGTCAAGTCTGCGCGCCGCATAAGGCAGTCGTTGACCGCAAACAATCACTTCCCACGTCACGCGCCTATAGCTGATCGAGCGCTCAGTGCGAATGCACTGACAGCCGTAAACAAATACACAGTCTAATTTCTCCGACTAAATTCAGTATAAAGCTATAGTCACTTGATGAATTATGTTATTAACGTTCAGTATTTTTCAGGATACGGTTGTATAAGATATTTAAGAACTTCAGGTAAATTCTGTGTGTCTCCGACGTTAAGAGGACTTGCTATCGAGAAAATTTCAGGAAGAATGTAATTTCGAAGAAGAAACTAATAAACTAAAAAAGGTAACTATTAATTGAGTTCATTTTTCAGGTAACATATTTCCACTTAGGTACGTACTTTAGACGTAATTTGCTGCTCGCAATTACGTGATTCATACTTTGTGCTAATTTCATGTTCTATGAATTTACTTGTGAAGCGACGTGCTTGCGTACATTTGCTGATTTTTGTCAATGTTAAATTAATGAACAGGGTTGTTATTTGTATATATTATGCATCGCTTGGCTGCACTGCTTTTTCAGTGATGTCATATTTTTTTATTATGTGTCTGCTGTGCTTGTTTATTTAAATTATAATTGTCACCTGATTAATTGTGCTGACTGTGATTATGTATGTAAGTTATACTTTGTGATTTATCTGCTTGCGCCTTCATGTTTACTTATTAAGATTACATATGAACATTTATTTGCTTATGCTGATATGATGCTAATGACCTGTTTATTATGTTAGATAACATATTTGCTGCCTTGCTTATGGATTGCATATTTACACATTTCTGTTTTGTTGTCATAACTACTCTTTAATTTGGTATATAGAAATGCTGATATACTGTGTATGAACATAGAGTTTAGGTCACATTATTGTATTAATTATAGATTGTTCGCTTGGCAGAGCCTTGTTGTAAAAATTGTGCTGCATCCACTTGTTGACATTCTGTTCTCTACTGTTATATTTACTCGCTATTGCATGTTTTGCTCAGTACCTTATATTTTTAAGATAAGAAAATGAACTGCTATAATTCGACATAAACGACATTAGTACAAGAAACTTCATAGAAGTCACATGAGCTGGAGGTTTTATGGAAGTTGTATAAATTTTTGCTAATAGGAAGGAAGCTAACGACATGACATACCAAAACTAGGTTTAGACCATTGACAGTTATTACACTGCATTTTTCATGAGCAATTGAAATAGGAAGTGACACTTGACACAAAAAATACTCCACATGTTTGCTTCTGCCATAATTCTTGAAGTGGTGTACACACTGTGAAATATTATGATCTTTCACACTCCGTAATCGTACTTAATTACTGAGAGTTATTCGAACTAAGTCTGTTAGAGGTCATGTATGCATTTCTTTTGTTTATAATTCATAATGAGTAGAAGATTAGGGTCATATGGATTACACAGAGGCTGTGTGTTGACAATGTGTCTTCGGATTGTATGGGATGATGAGGTTTGCATTAGGATTTTATCTGTACTTGTTCGAGGAGACTGACTAGAGGAAAGAGTTGTTATGGAAGTGAAATGATATTGGTAATAAGGTTTATATGTATCGACTTATTGAAGAGGTATTATTGAGGTATTATTGAGATTATGTGAAGTTGATGATTATTGGAGTTTTTGTGGACAACAGGTAAGGTAAATGATATTGATGATAAGATTTATATGTATCGACGTAAGAGGTATTATTGAAGTATTGAGATTATGTGATGCTGATGATTATTGGAGTTTTGGTGTATAAGAGGTAAAGTAAGTGAGGTACATATTTTTTTTTTTGTTGGTCTATATGGAACAAGGAGGATGAAGATAGCAGACTAGAACACTAAAGTGGAAGGACGATTGTCTACACACACTTTGTTAAATCACTAAGCAGTATATACTTTTTTTTTGGAGAGAGGAAGTATTTGCATATCTTGGCTCACTGACAGTTGTTCAGCAACGGTACATTTGATTTGGCTTGGGAAACATTGGTCTTGACATGATGACTATGATGTTGACTTAACTATTATTGAATGTTATACATTGCTGCCACTACTACTTGATACACATGATGAACATCAAATTTTGACAGAATTGCATTTACAGAGTTAACACTATTCAATTACACAGTAGTACTTAATGTGGATGAAAGATGAGTGAGTGTGTTTTGTGTGTTTTCCTTTCCTAATCCCAAATAATTATTCCCAACCTATCTCCTAAATATTATTTTACTTGTTTGTTGTGGCTTGCACTGACACCCATAAATATTATAGGCTTACTGATATTTGAGTATTTGTAATAGTTAATATGACAATTATCTGATATCATTTGTGTGTTTATTAGAATTTGTATGTTTAGTGTAAGAGCATTGTAAAAGCATTTGTATGTGCATTCAAACTATTGTTCATGCCTGAACTGTCTGATTAGTGATGGTGAATATTATGAACTGTTACCTGCACTTGTTCAACATTGATGTGTGACACTTAGAAATGTTTAATTTCTGCTGATGAACTGTGTGATTAGTGATAGTGGATATTATGGACTGTTACCTGCACTTTTTCAACATAATGGGTGCCACTTAGAAATGATTAATTTCTGCTGATGAACTGTGTGATTAGGATAGTGAATATTATGGACTGTTACTTGTACTTTTTCTACATGATTGGTGCCACTAGGACATGTTTAATTTCTACTTATAAACTCTGATGAACAGTGTGATCAGTGATAGTGAATATTATGGACTACTCTCTGGACCTGCTCATCATTGCTAGGTGCAACTGATGGACTGCTTGTACTGAAATAATGTCACTTGTTGGTTTCTGCACCTGTTCAACATCGCTGGGTGCCACTGATGGACTGCTTCTACTGAAATGATGTCACTTGTAGCTGTCTACACCTGCTCAACATTACTGGGTGCCACTGATGGACTGTTTTTACTGAAATAATGTGACCTGTTGTTGTGTGCACCTGTTCAACATTGCTGGGTGCCACTGATGGACTGATTCCACTGGAATAACGTCACTTGTTGGTGTCTGCACCTGTTCAACATTGCTGGGTGCCACTAATGGAACTGCTTCTGCTGAGAAATGTGACTTGTTGCTGTGTGTACCTGTTCAACATTGCTGGGTGCCACTGATGGACTGCTTCTACTGAAATGTTGTCACTTGTTGCTCTCTGCATCTGCTCAACATTGCTGGGTGCCACTGATGGAACTGTTTCTACTGACATAATGTCACTTGTTGGTGACTGCACTTGTTCAACACTACTGGGTGCCACTGTTAGAACTGTTTCTACTGAAATGATGTTACTTCTTGCTGTCTGCACCTGTTCAACATTGCTGGGTGCAACTGATGAACTGCTTCTACTGAAATGATGTCACTTGTTGCTGTCTGCACCTGCTCGACATTGCTGGGTGCCACTGATGGACTGCTTCTACTGAAATGTTGTCACTTGTTGCTGTCTACACCTGCTCAACATTGCTGGGTGCCACTGATGGAACTGTTTCTACTGACATAATGTCACTTGTTGGTGTCTGCACTTGCTCAACATTGCTGAGTGCCACTAATGGAACTGCTTCTGCTGAATGATGTCACTTGTTGGTGTCTGCACCTGTTGACCATTGCTGGGTGCTACTGCTGGAACTAATCATTGAAAGCATTTCATGTGAACATTTGTATAAACTGATTTTTTGTGTATTATGTGAACTATTATGTAAAGTCACATGTATGAAAAGAAGTTGTATTGCCTACTGTATTTTATATATTAGGTTATTGAAAGGTCAGTGCAAAGCCAAAATTTTATCTAATTATGTGATAGTTACGTATTAATATTATCTTTTATTTTTGTCTACTTTTGTGGACGAATTTGGTGGTATTTTCACCACCAATGCTGGCAAAAATATCATCAAATTCTGGCCCGTGGAGGAGGGGCATATGAAAGGTGGCTACACTGAGCCACAGCGCCAGAGATTGCGCCAAAGAGTATTATTCAGCCGCCTCCACTGGCAGTGCTTGGGGAGAACTTGTAGTAGTCAGTGCTTGTTGAGATGTGCTAGTGAAAAGTGCTTGCTGAGATGTCGTAGTAAAGAGTGCTTGTCGAGAGGTCGTGGTGGAGAGTTCTTGTTGAGATGTGGTAGTAGAGAGTCGGTGTGGAGATATATTGTAATGATTAGAGTGCTTTTCGTCAATATATGAAGGTAAAAAAAAATTTTTTTTCCTCTTCTTTCTATTATCTCAATGTCTTAAATAATGTGTCGCAATCTCTGGCACTGTGGCTCAGTGTAGCCACCTTTCATATGCCCCTCCTCCACGGGCCAGAATTTGATGGTATTTTTGCCAGCATTGGTGGTGAAAATACCATCAAATTCGTCCACAAAAATACAGACAAAAATAAAAGATGATATTAATACGTAACTATCACATAATTAGATAAAATTTTGGCTTTGCACTGACCTTTCAATAACCTAATATATAAAATACAGTAAGCAATACAAATTCTTTCATACATGTGACTTTACATAATAGTTTACACAATACACAGAAAATCAGTTTATACAAATATTCACATAACATGCTTTCCATAGTTCAAGAAACAAGTAGTTGGCAGTTCCAGTAGTAGCACCCAGCAAAGGTCAACAGGTGCAAATACCAACAAGTGACATCATTTTAGTAGAAGCAGTCCATCAGTGGCACCCAGCAATGTTGAGCAGGTGCAGACAGCAACAAGTGACATCATTTCAGTACAAGCAGTCCATCAGTGGCACCCAGCAATGTTGAGCAGGTGCAGACAGCAACAAGTGACATCATTTCAGTACAATAGGTCCATCAGTGGCACCCAGCAATGTTGAGTAGGTGCAGACAGCAACAAATGACATCATTTCAGTACAAGCAGTCCATCAGTGGCACCCAGCAATGTTGAGTAGGTGCAGACACCAACAAGTGACATTATCTCAGTAGAAGCAGTTCATCTGTGGCACCCAGTAATGTTGAACGGGTGCAGACACCAACAAGTGACATTATTTCAGTAGAATCAGTCCATTAGTGGCACCTAGCAATGTTGAACAGGTGCAGACACCAACAAGTGACATTATCTCACTAGAAGCAGTTCATCAGTGGCACTCAGTAATGTTGAGCAGGTGCAGACAGCAACAAGTGACATCACTCAGCAGAAACAGTGCCATTAGTGGCCCCCAGCATTAATGAACAGGTGCAGACACCAACAAGTGACATCATTCCAATAGAAGCAGTTCATCAGTTGCACCTAGCAATGTTGAACAGGTGCAGACCCAAACAAGTGACATTATTTCAGTACAAGCAGTCCATCAGTGGCACCCAGCAATGTTGAGTAGGTGCAGACACCAATAAGTGACATTATGTCAGTAGAAACAGTCCATCAGTTGCACCTAGCAATGATGAGCAGGTCCAGAGAGCAGTCCATAATATTCACTATCACTGATCACACTGTTCATCAGAGTTTATTAGCAGAAATTAAACATGTCCTAGTGGCACCAATCATGTAGAAAAAGTACAAATAACAGTCCATAATATTCACTATCTTAATCACACAGTTCATCAGCAGAAATTAATCATTTCTAAGTGGCATCCATTATGTTGAAAAAGTGCAGGTAACAGTCCATAATATTCACCATCACTAAGCAGACAGTTCAGGCATGAACAATAGTTTGAATACACATACAAATGCTTTTACACACTAAACATATAAATTCTAATAAACACACAAATGATATCAGATAATTGTCATATTAACTATTACAAATACTCAAATATCAGTAAGCATGTAATATTTATGGGTGTCAGTGCAAGCCACAACAAACAAGTAAAATAATATTTAGGAGATAGGTTGGGAATAATTATTTGGGATTAGGAAAGGAAAACACACAAAACACACTCACTCATCTTTCATCCACATTAAGTACTACTGTGTAATTGAATAGTGTTAACTCTGTAAATGCAATTCTGTCAAAATTTGATGTTCATCATGTGTATCAAGTAGTAGTGGCAGCAATGTATAACAGTCAATAATAGTTAAGTCAACGTCATAGTCATCATGTCAAAACCAATGTTTGCCAAGCCAGATCAAAATGTACGGTTGCTGAACAACTGTCAGTGAGCCAAGATATGCAATTACTTCCTCTCTCCAAAAAAAAAGTATATACTGCTTAATGATTTAACAAAGTGTGTGTATAGACTATCTTCCTTCTACTTGAGTGTTCTAGTCTGCTATCTTCATCCTCCTTGTTCCATATAGACCAACAAAAAAAAATATGCACCTCACTTACTTTACCTCTTATACACCAAAACTCCAATAATCATCAGCATCTTATAGTCTCAATACTTCAATAATACCTCTTACGTCGATACATATAAATCTTATCATCAATGTCATTTACCTTACCTTTTGTCCACAAAAACTCCAATAATCATCAACTTCACATAATCTAAATAATACCTCAATAATACCTCTTCAATAAGTCGATACATATAAACCTTATTACCAATATCATTTCACTTCCATAACAACTCTCAGTAATTAAGTACGATTACGGAGTGTGAATGATCATAATATTTCACATTGTGTACATCACTTCAAGAATTATGGCAAACAGAAGCAAACATGTGGAGTATTTCTTGTGTCAAGTGTCACTTCCTATTTCAATTGCTCACGAAAAATGCATTGTAATGACTGTCAATGTTCTAAACCTAGTTTTGGTATGTCATGTCGTTAGCTTCCTTCCTATTAGCATACATTTATACAGCTTTCATATAACCTCCAGCTCATGTGACTTCTATGAAGTTTCTTGTACTAATGTCGTTTATGTCGAATTATAGCAGTTCATTTTGCTATCTTAAAAATATAAGGCACTGAGCGTAAGCAAAACATGCAATAGCGAGTAATATACCAGTAGAGAACAGAATGTCAACAAGTGGATGCAGCACAATTTTTACAACGAGGCTCTGCCAATCGAACAATCTATAATTAATACAAAAGTGTGACCTAAACTCTATGTTTGTACACAGTATATCAGCATTTCTATATACCAAATTAAAGAGTAGTTATGACAACAAAACAGAAATGTGTAAATATGCAATCCATAAGCAAGGCAGCAAATATGTTATCTAACATAATAAACAGGTTATTAGCATCATATCAGCATAAGCAAATAAATGTTCATATGTCATCTTAATAAGTAAACATGAAGGCGCCAGCAGATAAATCACAAAGTATAACTTACATACATATCAGCACAACTAATCAGGCGACAATTATAATCTAAATAAATAAGCACAGCAGGCACATAATTAAAAAAATATGACGTCAGTGAAAAAGCAGTGCAGCCAAGCGATGCATAATAAATACAAGTTACAACCCAGTTCATTAATAATCATTGTCAAAATTAGTTAACGTACGCAAGCACGTCGTTTCACAAGTAAATTCATAAAACATGAAATTTAGCACAAAGCATGAATCACGTAATCGCGAGCAGCAAATTACATCTAAAGTACGTACCTAAGTGGAAATATGTTACCTGAAAAATAAACTCAATTAATAGTTACCTTTTTAGTTTATTAGTTTCTTCTTGGAAATTACATTCTTTCTGAAATTTTCTCAATAGCAAGTCCTCTTAACGTCGGAGACACACAGAATTTACCTGAAGTTCTTAAATATTTTATAGAACCGTATCCTGAAAAATACTGAATGTTAATAACGTAATTCATCAAGTCACTATAGCTTTATACTGAATTTAGTCGGAGAAATTAGACTGTGTATTTGTTTACGGCTGTCAGTGCGTTCGCACTGAGCGCTCGATCAGCTGTAGGCGCGTGACGTTGGAAGTAATTGTTTGCGGTCAACGACTGCCTTGTGCGGCGCGCAGACTTGACTGTTGCTTTGAGTATGTACCGCCGCCAAAACACAGCGCGGTATCCTTGTACTCTCTGCGTGTATACATGTAGCTGTTAGTTTCTCACAAGTATGTCATTCCACAAAAATTTTTCAAAAGTATATCATTCCACAAAAATTTTAACGTTAGATATATGATCTATTCCCTTAGAGCGTCGTGATTTAAGAGTTTCTACTTCAACAGTGTTATCATGAATAATTTTGCGAATTCTATATGGACCATTATAAAGCAGAAAAAATTTGCGACACAAGCCTTTTCCTTTGTGAGACAAACGATGAGACTTAACTAACACCTTCTGACCAACTGACAAGATTTTTAAATGACCAGGACGTTTAGCTGATTTCTCTCTTCTAGCAGCCACAGATGCAATATTTTGTAGAGCCATGTTCACAACTTCAGAATGCCGCAGTTTCCGTGAAGGCGGAAAAGGAACGATTTCAGATATGCGATTTGTCGGTGCTTTGTTTTTTAATATCAGTACAGGCGGTAAAGAAGTTGAGTCATTAGGAAGTTCATTCAGAATGTTTTGAAAAATATGAAGATACTGATCCCACGTTCTGTGATTCTGGTGACAATAATGTCGACACAATTTATTGATTTCCTTCATCCATCTCTCTGAAGCGTTAGATTGAGGGTGAAAAAGTGAAATGAAGATTGGTTTAATTTTACGACGCCGTAGAGTATGAAGCCAAATTTTAGAACGAAACTGTGATCCATTATCTGATATAACCTTATCAACATGATCAACTTCTTTAAGAAAATGTTTGATGAAAGCATTAGATACTGAACGAGCTGTTGCTTTGCGTAACGGTGTAAAACACACATATTTTGATGTCAACTCCACTGCTACGAAAATGTACGCAAAACCATTAGTAGAACGAACCACTGGACCGAACAAATCGACTGCAGCCATGTCCTTTAATTTCGCTGGAATGATAGGAAACAACGGTGCTTTGTGAGAAATTGTTGGCGGCTTAGCCTTTTGACATAATTTGCATTTGGCCAGAACAGATCGAATACGTTTTTCCATATTACTGAAGTAGCAATTCTCCCGTAATTTATGAAAGCATTTTCTGGGACCAAAGAGTGCAAACTGAAATGCGTATACCAAATCAGCTTATTAACCCACTCATCAGGAATACAAACTAACCAAACAGAGTTGTCGACCGATTTCCGTTTATAAAGAATGTCATTGCGAACTAAATAATGCTGTCTAATCGCTACGCTTTCCTTTCTCCTCCACTTCTCCTTAATGTCCTTCCAGATTGGATCCTTATTTTGCTCCTTAGCGATGTCCTGGAGCGAAGACGAAATAAAGTTCTCAAACGCAACACCTTGAATATACATCAAACAATAATTGTTTTCTATGCAGTCCTCTTCAGCACTTTGTTTCAAACCCATAGGTGCACGTGATAAAGCATCGGCAACAATATTTGAAGGACTCTGTATGTAAACAATACTAAAATCAAATTCCTGTAGGTACAACGCCCATCATGACAATCTGCCGTGAGTTAATTTTGTCGACATAAGAAATTCCAGAGCTCGATGATCGGTGTAAACCTTAGTATGTCTGCCAAACAAAAATGTCCGAAATTTTGTAAAAGCCCAAACAACAGCCAAAGCTTCAAGTTCCGTAATCGAATAATTCTTTTCTGATTTAGAAAGAACACGACTTCCAAATGCAATAGTTTTCTGGACTACAACGCCGTCTTCTTCTATCTCTTGAAATAAGTGTGCCCCTAGGCCCTTGTATGATGAGTCCGTCGCCAAACAAAAATCTTTAGATAAATCCGGATGTGAAAGAAGTGGAGCAGCAACTAAAGCATCACGAAGCTGTTCAAATTCTGACTGAGCTTCCTCATTCCAACACCAATTAGATTTCTTTCCAGATAGTTCGCATAAACGAGGTGTGGCCAAATCGTCCAATTTAACAAAGTGTCTAAGAAAATTACAGACACCAAGGAAACTACGAACATCACGTTTTGTGGTAGGAACAGCATAATTACGAATAGCGTCTAGTTTCTCTGGATCAGGAAGAATACCTTCTGTAGAAATAGTGTGACCGAGAAATTTCACCTGAGAACGACCAAATTCAGATTTTTCTAAGTTCACTGTAATGCCAACTCGTGCAAAGATGCTTAATAATGAGTCCAAAATTTTGTTATGCTCACTCCAAGGACGTTTAGCAATAAGAATATCGTCAACATATGAAGTAATATTGTCACGAAGATAAACAGGTAAAATTTCGTTTAGGCTACGAATGAATGCTGCTGAAGATACATTAAGTCCAAACGGTAATTTCCGAAACTGGTAACAGTTACCAAAGGCTAAAAAGACAGTGTGTTTTCTACAATCAGGGTGGAGTTCTATTTGCCAAAAACTTGTGCGCATATCAATCGTGGATAAAACTTTAATTCCATGGAAATGTTGAAGAAGTTCATCTAAATTTTGTGGACGGTCAGTTTCAGGAATGATGATATTATTTATCTGTCTGGAATCCAGAACCAAACGAATTGACCCATCCTTTTTAGGAACGACATGTAATGGGCTGGTATAAGGACTGACTGCTGGCTCAATAATGCCCTGATCTAACATGTACTGAAGTTCATTCTTAACCTTGTCTCTGTAAGCCAAAGGAATAGCGTACGTTTTCCCGCGAAATGGTGTGTGTTCTTTTACTTTAAATAAATATTGTAAGCCTTGTATAGTTCCTGTGTGATGACTAAACACTATAGCATGTGAAGTCAAAATGTGGTGCAGCTCTTCTCTTGCAACGTCATCTGGCACTTCAGCTTTCTTAACCTTTTCATTAATTAATTCTTCGCTATTAATTATATCATCCATCGTGTCTCTGTATCTATCATCATTGTCATGAATAAACACACTGTCATCATAATGCTAAACGAAAACATCAGAAGTAAGAAACCTTAAACATTTTGTATCTGACTCAGATCTTGTTAAACACTCGAAAAATTTCAAACATTTCGGCATTCCGGCAACAGTCAAATTCACGTCTCCTTCTTTAAAGTTCAAAATTGCCTTATGTGCGTTAAGAAACTCCATACCTAATATACTTTGTGTGTTGAGTAATGGAACAATAATAAAATTAGCTGAAAATTCGTATCCTTGACAAATGAAATTTAGGTTGGTCTGCTGTTTGACTTCCACACTTTTTCCAGAAATCGCTCCTCGAATTGTAGTTTTTTAAGAAACAGGTAACACAGGACAAGCAATAGTTCTTACACTTATACGAAAAACTGTTTCACTAATGACATTCAATGGGCTCCCAGAATCTAAAACTGCAGTGAACTTATTCTTACCCACACATACTTCAATAACAGGATGTAAAAATGCGTCTACATTATTTTCCTTTTCGTCTAGCAAAATGTCTCTCATGTCTTCCAGGCGTACGTAGTGTAAAGTCGTAGTGTCATTACTTTCTGAACCGTCTATATTGCTACCAGAAGCCGAAGCTGCAAGTCATTGTCGATTGTTTACGTCACGTCTTTGAGTATTCCCGTCATTTCGCGAATCAATTTCTACGGTTTGCACTTGTCTCTCTGAAGTTCTGTCACGTGGAGGATGCCAGTTAGGTCCTTCCTGTCTGTTAGATGCAAATTCTTGGTTGTGTCTGTTATTAAAATTTCTGTTTTCCTGTCTGTCTGCATGACTACTTCTTGTGTAATTTCGACTGTCACTTCTGAAATTATTGTAGTATCTACTACCCTGGTTATTTCTGTAGTAAGTATTTCTATTACTGTATGAATAATTTCTGTCTTGATGATAAGAACGTCTGTTATTGTCATAAGGCTGGTATCTATTGTCCTCTCTGTTACGTCTGTCATTCTCAAAATTACCCATATAACGCCCGTTCCGATCACTATCCCTTTTCTCTGAAAATCTATTGTAATTACTGTTACTGAAAAAGTTACAAGAAGTCCCATCGTCGTTGTCATACTCAAGTTCTTGCAACAAAGTCTTAAAAGTCTCAATGTCATCTATACATCTTCCGGTTAAAGCAATTTGTCTTATGGATTGTGGCAGTTTAGTTAAACAAATGCGAATTAATTCAGTCGGGCTGTAAGGGTTGGACAGGAACTGATTCTTTCGAATCATGTTTTCAAAGTATTCTGCCGGCGTGCGGAACTCAGACTGTTTAAAATTACGCTGCATAATAAGACTATGTTTGACTCTGTCTTGCGTGTTTTCGGACCAATATGCCGATAGAAATGCATGATAAAAATCATTCAGATTATTACAATCTCTAACGAGTGCGCGCATCCGCGTCGCCGGTTCGTTGTCTAAGTATCCACACATAAATTCCAGTTTGTGACTTAGTGGCCAATTTGGTGGGAGTGCGTACATAAATTGATCTAACCATGAACATGGATGTATGTCATTCTTAGAATTGCGGAAGATCTTAAATTTCCGAACAGTCAAAAAGTGTTTATAGTCAAAGTTTTCGCCTCTTGACGACAAAGACCTACCCCGTCTGTCCCAGTCCGAATGTCGATTATTGTCAAGTTCACGCGCCTGGCGCTCTCTTGTTGCTTCTCGTAAATGAAATAAATTATTTTCTTCAAAGCCCTCTGCTATCCGTGATTCTAAATTTCTTCTGCTGTCTTTTCCTACGATTTCGCCTTCAATTTGTTTGACTTGCTTTCGTAATGCCTCAACTTCCCTTTTAACGCGTTCATTAAATTTTCCCTGATTTTCAACATGTTTATTTATGTTCTGGTATTCCTCGATTTCTGCAAATGGCAATGGTGCTGTATCATCTGAATCTCTGTCCCCATTTAAACTAAGATTTGTCAATTTGTCTGAAATCTCCTCAACTCTTTCCGATAAATCACCTATTTGTTCTTTCTGTTTATTTACGTCTTCCGTAAGTGTCGCGACTCGCGTTTCAGTATTAACACATTTAGTAGTTAACTGTTCATACTGTTGTGTTAGATTATTTATTCTGTCATTTGGTACGGATTCCTCGATTCTCTCAAATATTTCTTTCTTATCGTGTGCACGTTGTAAATTTAACTCTGAAAATTTCTGTACTATCACGAGATCTCTTTCCTCCTGTTCTCTATCCTGTTCCCTTTGTTTAATCGCTACTGCAATTAATCTATTATTGTGAGAATTCAAAATCGGTTGTACTTCTTCTCTGATTTCTTTCTTTAACTCATCTTTCATATTTTTGAAACATGTCCCTATTCGTGAGTCTAACCGTGTTTCCAGTGTTCCCATATCAGTTTTTAATTCAGATCCCAAAGTTCCCATCTCTATTTTAATTGTTCCTATCTCTGTTTTAATTGTTCCTATTTGTGATCCCTGTGAGTCTAACCGTGTTTCCATTGTTCCCCTATCTGTTTTTAATTCAGATCAAAACTGCTCCATTGTTCCCATTTGTAAGTCTAACCGTGTTGCCACTGTTTTTAATTCAGATCCCAAAGTTAATATTACACCCATCAACTGCTCCATATTAACTGTTTCAAAATTCTTTTCACCCCTAACATTTCCCGCGAAACCAGTTTCCTTCGTCATAGCTGTAAAGCTATCTGAGTTCGATACTATTCCAGAATCTTCTATCTTTAATGTCGTATTCTGTGAATTTTCTAATTGAGAAAAATTTTGAAATGGTTCCGGACTATCTTCCCGACTTATTAAATTGTTTTCCACTTCATTATTCATGATACTGTTTTCCTCTGTTGGCGAGTTCGCCATGTTAACAATTTCGTCATTCTCACTATCCATCATTTTTGCCTTTTTCATCGATCGCGTAATCATTTACAAAATATACAAAACTCGTCACTGTACGAAAATTATACACAATGACTCCTTATCTTCAGCAATACCATTTACACGAAATGTTTCCCTCAAACACGATTAATCGAACAATTGAAATAATTGCTCTAAATTGTCAAACGCGTATACAAGACAACAAATCAAATTCTGAGAAAAAATACCATTAGAAGAATGACAATTACCAAATCTACACGTGCAAAATAGACTACAATTACTAAACTACAAATTACTACAACAATACTACTGCCTACTATTTTTACAATCAGAAGATTCCAAGGGACGATCCGAAGCAGCGGTCGCCTCGTGCATGGGGGCTTAATTATTATTAAAATGCAAATATTTTTAGTAGCTGTATGTCCGATTACGAGGTCTCGTAAACGGTTGGCCCTGATTAGTATTATTACGCAATCTGACTGCATAGAACAACAACAAAGAATGAAATGAAAATTTCCGTTAATACAATTAATTAATTAAGTCCCCAGCAACTATGAAACCTACGAAACCAACAAAGCACAAGTGTAGCTGTTCTGTGTGTGGAAGTGTGATTCAACGTACACATCTGGCACGGTTCCTCTTCAATAAGACAAGAAATTTCAAATACCATTTATACTGACGTGATAAAAAAATTAGAAATACTATAATTGAGCAAGAAACCCAGAATTACACTCTAATACAAGAACACACGCCAGATGCTTTGTTGACTGAACCTGTAATGACGCATTATTCAGGACACTGAAATAATGAGAGAGAAAAGAAAATTTTTTTTTAACTAATTATGTGATATTTAGGTATTAATATTATCTTTTATTTTTGTCTGTATTTTTGTGGACGAATTTGGTGGTATTTTCACCACCAATGCTGGCAAAAATACCATCAAATTCTGGCCCGTGGAGGAGGGGCATATGAAAGGTGGCTACACTGAGCCACAGCGCCAGAGATTGCGCCAAAGAGTATTATTCAGCCGCCTCCACTGGCAGTGCTTGGGGAGAACTCGTAGTAATCAGTGCTTGTTAAGAACTCGTAGTAGTCAGTGCTTGTTGAGATGTGCTAGTGAATAGTGCTTGTTGAGATGTGCTAGTGAAGAGTGCTTGTCGAGAGGTCGTGGTGGAGAGTTCTTGTTGAGATGTGGTAGTAGAGAGTCGGTGTGGAGATATATTGTAATGATTAGAGTGATTTTCGTCAATATATGAAGGTAAATAGAAAAAAAATTTTTCCTTTTCTTTTTTTATTATCACAATGTCTTAAATAATGCAGCATTACAGGTTCAGTCAACAAAGCATCTGGCGTGTGTTCTTGTATTAGAGTGTAATTCTGGTTTTCTTACGCAATTATAGTATTTCTATTTTTTAATTACTTCAGTATAAATGATATTTAAAATTTCTTGTCTTGTTGAAGAAGAACCGTGCCTGATGTGTACGTTGAGTCACACTCCCACACACAGAACAATTACACTTGTGCTTTGGTTTCGTAGGTTTTATAGTTGCTGGGGACTTAATTAATTAATTGTATTAACGAAAATTTTCATTTCATTCTTTGTTGTTGTTCTATGCAGTCAGATTGCGTACTAATACTAGTCAGGGCCAACCGTTTACGAGACTTGCGTAATCGGACCTACAGCTACGAACGAAAAATAAAAAATTGTTTTCAAAAATATTTAATTAAGCCCCCATGCACGCTGCAGGCGATGTTGTGCTGTTAGCACGGTCACTCACGTAGGTCGTCTTCTGCAATATCCAACTAACCCAAGATTTCGACGCACTCTCATGGCGGATGTCTTCGTAGTGACTGACTACTCCGTCGGTTCTTGGTAGAGTATTTTATGCATTATGAATGAAACACTCAACACTAATGTAAATTTAGTATAGAATATTGGTGTAATGTTAGTATAGAATATTACGCCAGTGCTGTGTGTCTCTCATTCATAAAGGATACGTCCGTCGTACCTCCGACATTGATTCTGCAGTTATTTCACTCGGTACTGCTTGTCTGTCGCCACTGACAACTCTACGTAAACGGCGCTGCTCTCGGTTGTTATGTGAAGGCCGTCGACCACTGTGTGTTGAGAGGTAACGCCTGAAATTTGGTATTCTCGGTACACTCTTGACACGGCGGATCTCGGGATTTTGAATTCCTAACGATTTCCGAAATGGAATTTCCCATGCGTCTAGCTCCAGCTACAATTCCGCGTTGAAAGTCCGGTAATACCCGTCGTGTGGCTATCATTACGTCGGAACCTTTTCACACGAATCACCTGAGTACAAATGACAGCTCCGCCAACGCACTGCCCTTTTATACCTTGTGTAAGCGATACTACAGCCATCTGTATACGTGCACATCTCTATCCAGTGACTTTTGTAAGTAATGATACTGACTATTTTTCCAGGAACACTTTCAAGAAACGCAACAGACGTGTTTACCATTTCACCCGTTGTTATTAGCCAGAACACGCAGGCGCTTCGATCGTGTCGATGACTCAGCCAGTGCATGTACAGCTCCTGGGAAAGTAACCTTGTTCAAGTAGCGGCGGTCAAGCGTAGCATCAAGAGCTGTGATAGAATTTTACTTGCAAAGACATGTTGTGTTAGTCTTGCACAAGTATTTCGCTGGTTGTGAGAATAGGAAAGATCCATTATAAGAAGTCGGCTGCTCAGGAAGATGAAAATAAGGAAAGTCCAAGGAAATCGTTGTCAGTGATACAAAAATTACCACCAAAATGCTTGCAGTCAAACTTGGTGTCAGCTCCATTTTAGAGAAATATTTGCGGAAGAGACTGATTTGGTGCCGGTTCATGCCACATTCAGTGCACAATGCACAGGTACACTACTCGTGAAACTGCTTTTAGTATATATCATGTGTGCTCGGACACCCATCCTAATCGCCTATAATGGCACCTGCAGACTTTTTCTAGTTTGGAAAATTAAACGTACTTTAAAAGGGGAAAGTTTCAGTGACATTGAGGATATGCATGTTGTCGCGACCAACAAACAAAAGGACTTGCAGCTTTCTTTCAGAAATTTGTGTGATCAGTGTAAACATTGTGTGGAGATGCAAGTGAATTATTTTGGATCCATGTAACAGCACAGTTGAAATTAAATTAGACGTAAAACACGTTCCAGCCTATCCATCCTCGTTAAATAGAAAGACAGGACCACAGCCGAGAGGAATATTACAATTATCAACACTATCGTCAGCTTTAATTTTATCATCAGTTTATTTGGCAACCGGTTTCGGAGATACATTTCATCATCAGACCCTCTAAATACAAACTGCTGAATTTTCCTGAAATGAATCAGTCACTACCTCTGTTTGTGGTTTCACCGCGTGTGATTGCTTACAGGAACTGATGCCGATACCGGTTATTTTCACGTGGGATTTTCTGACATGTCTTTCGAGAAATTTCTGTCATTTTGTATTTAGATGGCCTGGTGATGACCAAGTGTATCATCGAAACTGGTTGCCAATAAATTTATAATGAAATTACAGCTGACAGAAGTGTTGAAAATTGTTGACTCATTACTTGTCTATTAAAAATTTGTAAATGCGTCTTAGTAAAAATGTGAGGTGACATCTGAGGTGTCTTGGGAACACGTTACAGAAAACAGACAAACTAGCCTAGTCAGATGGATGCATGGTGTGAAACGGCGACATGCCGAGTGACACAACAATGGCAATCGATTTTTTACATTTTCTTCACAGAACAGTTTCATATTTAATGGTGAAAAGGAAAACAATCGAAGGAAAGGTGGAAAACGATCGTTGTACCGTAAGTCCTCTGAGCCATGCAGCGTTTGTTTTCTTAACAGTCCACGTATGGATGAAGATATAAGCAAGTTTGAATTTACCACGGATTCTGACAGCATTCTGCTTCAGCAGGGGAGCAGAAGATGACGACCGCGTGCCTTTAACGAGAGGTTTCCATCTGCCTCGGTATCAGTAATCTCGTGTCTTGCTCATCTGTAATCGCGCCTTCGCTGTAACCTCAGCGCGAACAGACCTGTGTTTTATGCTAAGAGGCCAGTCTCTGCCTGTGCGCAGCAGAAGCTGATACCGTATCGCAAGACGAAACAAAACAGTTTTTCATTAAGATGCGGAGGTCTGTTTACCGTTGGGTCGTTTTACAGCAGAGACGCCGGAAGACCCCTTCTGGGAAACGAATAGTTTTAGCACGGCGTGTTCCAGGAAGAGCGGCTCGCTTATGTTGTGGCGTGGCGGGTTGGGACGCGGTGTGCTGTGGAGGTCTCTGACCCTGGGAAGAGGCGGCGCTATCGCGGTCCCCGGCTCGACGCCCGGCTTCCTGTTTATCAGGGGCGCAGGTGCCGCGGAAGCGCCGCCTTATCACGACCTCAAAAACAGCCCACGTGCAACCCACGTGGCCGCGCGGGTACCTACCAGAGCTCTGCTGTGTGTGCTCCATCGGGAACGGGATGACACCGGTGCGCAGGTTCCTGCTCTCTTGCTTGACTTCCGGAAGGCAATCGACACAGTTTCGCAGCGGCTACTAACGGACGGAGTATCGGAGCAGATTAGTGACTGGGTTCACGACTTACTAGCCAGAACTTTCTAGCGAATGGAATTGTGCACGTCGTCGTTTATGGGGCCGAAGTCAACACATGTAAAAGTAAAAAGTTCTCCAAAGTGTTGAGCCACAGACGTGCAACACTGTTTAAAAGATTAAATTGCCATTTGACTGTGTATTACTACAAGAACTGACAGGTGCGAAGAAAATCGCACAGTCAGCTTAACAGTTCATGCATCCAAGTTGCTGACACGAATAATATACAGAAGAATAGAAAAGATAATTGAGGATGTGCTAGATGACGATCAGTTTGGTTTTAGGAAAGGTAAAGGCACCAGAGAGGCAATTCTGATGTTGCGAATGATAATGAAAGCAAGACTAAAGAAAAATCAAGACACGTTCTTAGGACATGTCGACCGGGAAAAAGCGTTCGACAGTGTAAAATGGTTGTAAGATGTTCGAAATCCTGAGAAAGATAGTGGTCAGGTATAGGGAGAGACGAGCAATACACAATATGTACAAGAGCCGAGAGGGAATAATAACAGGTGGAATACCAGGAATGAAGTGCTTAGTTTAAAAAAGGGTGTAAGACAGGAATGTAGTCTTCAGTCTACGCATTGAAGAAGTGATGATGGAAATAAAAGATAGGGTCAAGAATGGAATTAAAATTAAAGGTGAAAGGATATAAATGATACGATTCGCTGATGACATTGCTATCCTGGGTGAAAGTGAAGAAGAATTACATGATTTGCTGAATGATATGAACAATCTAATGAGTATAGAATATGGATTGAGCGTAAATCGAAGGAAGGCGAAAGTACTGAGAAGAAGCAGAAATGAGAACAGCGAGAAAGTTAACATTAGGTTTGATGGTCACGAAGTAGATGAAGTCAAGGAATTCAGCTACCTAGGCAGTAAAATAACAAATGACAACCTGAGCAAGGAAGACATCACAAGCAGACTAGCCAGAGACAAAAGGGACATTCCTGGCCAAGAGAAGTCTACTAATATCAAACAATGGCCTTAATTTCAGGAAGAAATTTCTGAGAATTTTAGAGCACAGCAGTGAAACATGAACTGTGGGAATACCGGAACAGAAGAGAATCGAAGCATTTGAGATGTGGTGCTACAGACGAATGTTGAAAGTTAAGTGGACTGATAAGGTAAGGAATGAGGAGGTTCTACGCAGAATCGGAGAGGAAAGGAATATGTGGAAAACACTGGCAAGGAGGAGGGACATGAAGGTAGGACCTGTTAAGACATCAGGGAACGACTCCACGGTACTAGAGGGATCTGTAGAGGGCAAAAACTGTAGAGGAAGACAGAGATGGGAATAATCGAAGAAATAATTGAGGACGTCGGTTGCAAGTGCTACTCTGAGATGAAGAGGTTGGCACAGGAGAGGAATTTGTGCCGGGCCGTATCAAACCAGTCAAAATACTGATGACTCAAGAAAAAATTACTATGTTATCTTCTGCACTATATAGTTTTCTGTTTTTAAGCCATTATCAAGTACAACGCTTAAAGTTGTTAGAGTATTATTATGTTATATCTGTCAAAGCAGTCCAAAGCAGGTAAACCAGACATGAGTCTGGTCTAACAACTTTCAGAGTTGTTCTTGATAATGGCATAAAAGCCTAAATCTAGATATTACAGATGATAAATACAGTAATACACATTCAAATGGTGGTTTACTCTTTTAAAAAAGATGTAAAAGTAATTTCAGGAGAATCGCAAGGGTGTCTTATAGGACAGTACTCGAGAACCAGTCACACGAGTTTTTTGTATGTCACTTCTTTCTTTGAAGAACTACATATCCCATTGATTCTTCCAATGAGCTGGCAATGATTAGCACCAGATTTTCTGTAGCAAATTTTGTGAAGTTATTCTGCAATGCTGACACAGCATAGACTACGGGACAAAAAAAGCGAAGCACCCAGACGACATGGTGCAATGCCAGGGTAACTTCGTACACGTTCACACCATCAGCGGATATGTAAGTGGTCAGAGTTGCGATTCTCTGTGATAGGTGGAATGCCAGCAGAGGGCATTAATGTTGTTCGTGTTTAGTGTTGTTACCGGGATTGGTATGGTATGCAAAGGGCGTGAACAGCATCAGGTGTTAGGTACCGCTGTAAGCAACACTAAGATGCCACGCGCTCTTGTGAGACAGCGTTATCAGCAGCTGACAAAATTTGAAAGTGGTGCAATTGTGGGTCTCCATTTGTCTGGCTAATCGAATAGTGCAGTATCCATGTTTTAGGGGCACTCGCATGTGACAGTGGCCCAGGGATGGACTGCATGCGAATCTGAGGGCACCTACAGGGGTGGGGCTCGAACCTTGGGCACGTTTTCCTTAGGATGTTCATTGCAGACACAATAATTGAATTTTTGTTGTGCTCATTTAACCGTTTCAATACTTGTCTAATTTCCCATCAAATCAATGACAACACATAATTAATGTATTGAATGTATCGTAGAGATAATTTTTCAAAATTTTATATTTGGCCTAAGTACACTTGGTCTCGTACAATGAGGAACCTGCCAGAAAGTTTCACATCAGCGCACACTCCGCTGCTGAGTGAAATTCTGATTCTAGAAACACCCCCCAGGCTGTGGTTAAGCCATGTCTCCGCAATGTCCTTTCTTTCAGGAGTGCTAGTTTTGCATGGTTCACAGGAGAGCTTCTGTAAAGTTTGGAAGGTAGGAGACGAGGTACTGGCAGAAGTAAAGCTGTGCGGACGGGGATAGAGTAGTGCTTGGGTAGCTCAGATGGTAGAGCACTTGCCCGTGAAAGGCAAAGGTCCCGAGTTCGAGTCTCGGTCTGGCACACAGTTTTAATCTGCCAGGAAGTTTCACAAATTTTTCTTTTTAACAAATTAGACATAAAAATTGATGTTAATATTTAAAATCAACGTGCTGCTTTATTGTTTTAAGTCTATGTAGCATTTCTATACTATTAATCTCTATTGCCATATTCTAACGTATATTACAAAGGATCTTAAGGTATGATCATGCTGCAGTATCACCAACTGGCTCAAGGTACGATTTTCCTCCCAGTTAGATAAACGATTAACAGAACTTAAAATAATAAAATGATTGAAAAATTCACAGCATGGTTAGTAAGATAAATTTCTGTCATAATTATTAACCATTTAACTTTAATTTTATTGTTGTGTTTGTAGCTGGTATAACATAGAATTAAGAACCTAAAAACTTACTTTTAGGTTAAAGAAAGACGAACAATATATGTAGGAATCTTAAATAATTGCTCCTTGCTCCTGTAACGAGGGTAATTCTCGTTTCACAACAATTACCGAAAACGTCATTATTCACGCGCAATATCGACGACCGGATGATCGACTATAGACTTTATGACAAGGAAGAGTATCAGTATTATTGCTCCTCGCTTCACTCGCAGCAATTTAAGCTGTCCTTAGATTCCTCCCTAGCCACACACACGTAAGTCACTACATATTCGGAAATAAAGAGCCAAATATCTGTGAGAAGGAAGAAAATGAATTTTATAACTGTCCTCTTAGGTTCCTGCCTAACCAAATACTCGGAAATCGCTAAATATTTATTTCATCCTTCGCTCTCAGATTTGACTGAATGTAAATAACATCCACACTGCAGAATATTCTTGTATTACATTCATAAGGAAGCAACAAAACGAGCTAATAACGCTGACATAAAACAAATGGCATGTAACGGGATGCGAACCAACAACATTCCCCTCCAGAAACCACGCCATTAATCATTACGTTAGCAGTTAACCATGCGATGTTTAATACCGGTCTTGGTTACCATATTTTATTTCCAAGGGTTGTATCGTTGATCGCTAAAAAGTGACATTTAATCATAATGGTGATGCGTTTGCGATAAAGTTTCAGTGCTCCATCACAATGGCATGGCATACTGCAAAAGAAGTGTATTTCATTCTTAATTTTAAATTGTTGGTGATAATAACTCTCCTAAGAGAGCACTCTTTTATGAAGGCATTAAAGTCAGTGAATCATTACGTGACATGTTATTACAGCGATAATTATAATAAATCATTCCAACAATGATGTGTTTTTATATACAACCTGGTTTCAAGGACCCAGGAGAGAAAACCAACAGTAGATACGACAGTGAAAAATGCACCACATTGTAGATCATCTCAAAGAATTTATATTCCCTCCTCAGATGTGCCAAGTATCATCGCCAGAGTGTAGCATGGTCGCATGAAGTGAAAATGGCGACTACACAGCTGCGCGCGCAAGCAGTAGTGTAGTTCGCAGAAACAAAATCGCCGATTACTGTGCAAAGAAATTATCGTCGTGTGTATGAATGTGATCCACCTGATGTGAAAACAATTAAGGAATGGTATAGGAAGTTTCTGGCAGCAGGAAGTGTTGTAAATCATTCTGGCAGTGCATGTTACGGAGTTTCAGAAGATACAGTGGAGGACATTAGACAAACAGTTATCAGAAGCCCAGGTCAGTCAATTCGTCAAGCATCTAGGCAACTTGATGTACCCCGATCAACATTACATCATGTAGTTCACCAGCGTCTTTGTATGTGTGCTTACGAAGTGCAATTCTACAACATCATACGCCGAAAGACAATCCACGCCGACAACAATTTGCTGCAGATATGCTGCAGCGTATTGATATGGATGCCAGCTTTCTGGAAAGATGTTTATTCTTAGATAAGGCAACCTTTCATATATCAGGAAGGGTTAATAGGCATAATGTTCGGAGCCGGCCGCGGTGGTCTCGCGGTTAAGGCGCTCAGTCCGGAACCGCGCGACTGCTACGGTCGCAGGTTCGAATCCTGCCTCGGGCATGGATGTGTGTGATGTCCTTAGCTTAGTTAGGTTTAAGTAGTTCTAAGTTCTAGGGGACTGATGACCACAGATGTTAAGTCCCGTAGTGCTCAGAGCCATTTGAACCATAATGTTCGGATTTGGGGTTCGCAAAATCCGCACACTGCCATTGAACATGTTCAGGATAACCCTAAACTAAATGTATGGTGCAGGCTAATGCACTACAGGATTGTTGGAGTGTTCTTCTTTGCAGAACAAACAGTAACTGGGTCAGTGTGTCTGGACATGTTGGAGCAGTTTGTGTACCCTCAGATACAAGACTTCCAACCCAACATCATTTTTCAACAAGATGGAGCTCCAATGCATTGGTCAATGGCTGTTCGCAAGTTCCTGGATAGGAAATTTCCTAATCGTTGGATCGAACGCGGAGGACCCACTGCCTGGCCACCACATTCACCCGACATTACGCCACTTGATTTCTTCATGTGGGGCTTCATGAAGGGCTGTGTGTATGCGACCATAGTGGACGATATTCCTATGTTGCGACATCGAATCGCTAATGCGACTGCAACAATATCAGAGGAAGTGTTACAAGGAACTTGGCAAGAAACTGAATGTACACTCGATATTCTTCATGCTACAAATGGTTCACATTAGAGGTGTATTGATGATAAATAAACAAATTCTTTTAGATGCTCTACAATGTGGTACATTTTTCATTGTCATATCTACTGTGGTTTCTTTTTTGGGTCTTTGAAATTAGGGAGGCTTGGGTGGGACACCCTGATTCTTTGGTATGCGTGCATGAAATCTTGTGAGCACCCCGTATCGAATGCTAGAGAAAGTCGATAGGCGCTTCTATGGTACGGTCGTCGATATTGTGTATGACATCAAAATGATGTCACGTTTGTGGGAATTGCTGTGAAACTAGCGTTACCCCTGTAACAACAGCGGGCTATACTAATAGTTGGCAGCCAGAGAGTAAACACCAAAGATAGAGGCACACGCTGCTTCAAGTTGCTACAAGCCTCTCCCATACTCGTCGTCAAAGTTGTAGTAGACCACAGCTGATCACCAGAAGGCAGGTCGTTGTAGTCTGCACGAATCACATCGCAACCCCTTCACATCTGAGTCATTACAACATTCTGAGCCATCCCACACCATCCACCTTAGACTGGCAGCAGAGGAACACCATCCCATGCTTAGGCTGTCGTTGACACCCCAACACAAACGACTTTGCTTGGAGTGGTGCCATGACCGGGAAGCATAGACTGCTGATGAATGTCGTCGCACTGTGTTCAGCGATGTATCGTGGTAATGCACTACCCAGCCTGACCATTGTCAGGCACTATGGCAGCGACCACTGTAGAAGTCCTGTTCTTACAATGTGTTGTAGAACCACAGCGGTGTTATTCCTGGCGAGTGTGAGGACCCATTGGGTTGGCTTCAGATAGTGGTTGGTTGTGACTGGGAGACCCTGACGGTTGAACGTTGCGTCATGGACACCTTGCATCCTGATCTTTATCTCTCATGTGACAGTGTCGTGGTGCCATGTTTTCAACAGTAAAATTCGTCTACACATGGCACGTGTCTCTCTGTGTGGTTTGCATGATGTTGAGGTTCTCCCTGGCTGGCAAGATCGCCAGATCTGGCCTCAACAAAACGTGTGTGGGATCAGCTAGGACGAGAGCCTCATCAGAGGATATTCAGGATATCAACGACCATTTACCACAGTTCATCAACATCTACATGATTACTCTGCAATTCACAATTAAATGCCTAGCCGAAGGTTCATCGAACCACCTTCAAGCCAATTCTCTAAGGTTCCACACTCGAACAACGCGCAGGAAAAACGAACACTTAAATCCTTTTGTGTGAGCTCTGATTTCTCTGATTTTCTTATGCTGCTCATTCCTCCAAGTGTATTGTTTTCACACTCTGAGCACAAAGTTGGTGATTGAAATTTCATGAGAAGATCCTGCCACAACGAGAAATGTCTTTGTTTTAATGACTGGCATCCCAATTCGCTTATCATGTCCGTGGCACTCTCTCTCCTATTTTGCGATAGTACTTTAAGTATCGATGTACTCTGTCGAGCCTACCTGGTGTGGATCCCACACCAAACAACAGTACTCTAGAAAAGGACGTACAAGCGAAGTGTAGGGAGTCTCTTTAGTAGACTTGTTCCATTTTGTCAGTGTTCTACCAACAAACCGTAGTCTTTGGTGTGCCTTATCCTCAACATTGTTGTTGTTGTTGTGGTCTTCAGTCCTGAGACTGGTTTGATGCAGCTCTCCATGCTACTCTATCCTGTACAAGCTTTTTCATCTCCCAGTACCTACTGCAACCTACATCCTTCTGAATCTGCTTAGTGTATTCATCTCTTGGTCTCCCTCTACGATTTTTACCCTCCACGCTGCCCTCCAATACTAAATTGGTGATCCCTTGATGCCTCAGAACATGTCCTACCAACCGATCCCTTCTTCTGGTCAAGTTGTGCCACAAACTTCTCTTCTCCCCAATCCTATTCAGTACTTCCTCATTAGTTATGTGATCTGCCCATCTAATCTTCAGCATTCTTCTGTAGCACCACATTTCGAAAGCTTCTATTCTCTTCTTGTCCAAACTATTTATCGTCCATGTTTCACTTCCATACATGGCTACACTCCATACGAATACTTTCAGAAATGACTTCCTGACACTTAAATCAATACTGGATGTTAACAAATTTCTCTTCTTCAGAAATGCTTTCCTTGCCATTGCCAGCCTACATTTTATATCCTCTCTACTTCGACCATCATCAGTTATTTTGCTCCCCAAATAGCAAAACTCCTTTACTACTTTAAGTGCCTCATTTCCTAATCTAATTCCCTCAGCATCACCCGACTTAATTAGACTACATTCCATTATCCTTGTTTTGCTTTTGTTGATGTTCATCTTATATCCTCCTTTCAAGACACTGTCCATTCCATTCAACTGCTCTTCCAAGTCCTTTGCTGTCTCTGACAGAATTACAATGTCATCGGCGAACCTCAAAGTTTTTATTTCTTCTCCATGAATTTTAATACCTACTCCGAATTTTTCTTTTGTTTCCTTTACTGCTTGCTCAATATACAGATTGAACAACATCGGGGAGAGGCTACAACCCTGTCTTACTCCCTTCCCAACAACTGCTTCCCTTTCATGTCCCTCGACTCTTATAACTGCCATCTGGTTTCTGTACAAATTGTAAATAGCCTTTCGCTCCCTGTATTTTACCCCTGCCACCTTTAGAATTTGAAAGAGAGTATTCCAGTCAATATTGTCAAAAGCTTTCTCTAAGTCTACAAATGCTAGAAACGTAGGTTTGCCTTTCCTTAATCTTTCTTCTAAGATAAGTCGTAAGGTCAGTATTGCCTCACGTGTTCCAGTATTTCTACGGAATCCAAACTGATCTTCCCCGAGGTTGGCTTCTACTAGTTTTTCCATTCGTCTGTAAAGAATTCGTGTTAGTATTTTGCAGCTGTGACTTATTAAGCTGATAGTTCGGTAATTTTCACATCTGTCAACACCTGCTTTCTTTGGGATTGGAATTATTATATTCTTCTTGAAGTCTGAGGGTATTTCGCCTGTTTCATACATCTTGCTCACCAGATGGTAGAGTTTTGTCAGGACTGGCTCTCCCACGGCCGTCAGTAGTTCCAATGGAATACTGTCTACTCCGGGGGCCTTGTTTCGACTCAGGTCTTTCAGTGCTCTGTCCAACTCTTCACGCAGTATCGTATCTCCCATTTCATCTTCATCTACACCCTCTTCCATTTCCATAATATTGTCCTCAAGTACATCGCCCTTGTATAGACCCTCTATATACTCCTTCCACCTTTCTGCTTTCCCTTCTTTGCTTAGAACTGGGTTTCCATCTGAGCTCTTGATATTCATACAAGTGTTTCTCCTTTCTCCAAAGGTCTCTTTAATTTTCCTGTAGGCGGTATCTATCTTACCCCTAGTGAGATAGGCCTCTACATCCTTACATTTGTCCTCTAGCCATCCCTGCTTAGCCATTTTGCACTTCCTGTCGATCTCATTTTTGAGACGTTTGTATTCCTTTTTGCCTGTTTCACTTACTGCATTTTTATATTTTCTCCTTGCATCAATTAAATTCAATATTTCTTCTGTTACCCAAGGATTTCTACTAGCCCTCGTCTTTTTACCTACTTGATCCTCTGCTGCCTTCACTACTTCATCCCTCAGAGCTACCCAGTCTTCTTCTACTGTATTTATTTCCCCCATTCCTGTCAATTGCTCCCTTATGCTCTCCCTGAATCTCTGTACAACCTCTGGTTCTTTTAGTTTATCCAGGTCCCATCTCCTTAAATTCCCACCTTTTTGCAGTTTCTTCAGTTTTAATCTACAGGTCATAACCAATAGATTGTGGTCAGAGTCCACATCTGCCCCTGGAAATGTCTTACAATTTAAAACCTGGTTCCTAAATCTCTGTCTTACCATTATATAATCTATCTGATACCTTTTAGTATCTCCAGGGTTCTTCCATGTATACAACCTTCTTTCATGATTCTTAAACCAAGTATTAGCTATGATTATGTTGTGCTCTGTGCAAAATTCTACCAGGTGGCTTCCTCTTTCATTTCTGTCCCCCAATCCATATTCACCTACTATGTTTCCTTCTCTCCCTTTTCCTACACTCGAATTCCAGTCACCCATGACTATTAAATTTTCGTCTCCCTTCACAATCTGAATAATTTCTTTTATCTCATCATACATTTCTTCAATTTCTTCGTCATCTGCAGAGCTAGTTGGCATATAAACTTGTACTACTGTAGTAGGTGTGGGCTTCGTATCTATCTTGGCCACAATAATGCGTTTCCTGGCCACAATAATGCGTTTCCTCAACATTATCTATGTGATATTTCCAGCTTAAGTTATTCGTAAACGTAATCGCTAAGTATTTAGCTGAATTTCCTGAATCATTTAGGTAGCTCAGGAACAGCAGAGGGAACACCAGATGTTGCATCTGTTACTTTCAATCGGTTACTACGAACTATGGTCTTTCTGACAGGAATTCACGAATCCAGTCCTACAGCTGACACGATAGTCCACAGTCAGGAAACTTGATTAGAAATAGCTTGTGAAGAACGCTCTGAAAAGCTTTCCGTAAATTAAAAGAAAAATGCAATCAAATTTATGTCCCCTGTCAATATCACTCATTATTTGGTGAAAATGAAGAGCTAGCACTGTTTTACAAGAACTACATTTTCTAAAACCGTGTTGGTTGTCAATAATGACGTTTGACTCAGATCTCTCGTGGGGAATCAGAAAGCTCTCAAATTCCTGTTGTTTTCACTCTGACTCGTGTGAGCCACGCAACCAGCATCTGTCTCCCGGTTGAGGTTTACGGCTCTTTGCATCCCAGTGAGAGGTACTATGAGAGGGACCGCGTGGTTAATGGACGAACAATATTTTCTTCTTGGTTTCCATTACGAGTGCAGCTCTTCTTTCACTACATCTGCTCTTTTCTCGGCAACATAAATAAAGTAGATAAGAGAGAATACATGTCAGTGCATTGACATATTGATATTCGCTCTGTTCTCATTCAGCAAGAGCTGTCAACCGTGAAACGCAAATTGCAGCTCACGACACTGTCGTTTCAGTACGAGAAGAAGAGACTCTGCTCACTACATTCGATATTAGTCTGCGTCTTAAATAAATGGATCTCCTAAATACGAGGGGTAGTTTTAAAGTTTCACCTACCACCTCGAATAAACAGAGTTGCGTAATTAATGTTTTGTTTTTCTTGGTCATCAGTGGGCTGTGCAATTTTGTTTTGACTATCTACCGGCGTGCTACCGAATAAAAAATACAGGGTGTCGTTTAAAAAAGTCATACCGCTGTTCATATCTTTGTAAAAAACAAAGCTGCAACGAAGGTAATCATTCTGATTGATGTCCCCCTGACGGTTAAAGAACATTTGCTTGAAATCTTTGGGATTTGCATCTGGACAAACAGTTATTTCGGGTGCACAAGATAAATGGGACATCCTGTGTATGGGGCGTTGCGGTAATAAAATATAAACGGTGTCCTGTAGCAAGAGACAAGTATAACCTGTCTGTCCCCGTCTCTTTAGTTTTGATAACGTATATCCTAAGGGGAAAAAAACGAATGGGATGGAAATCGCAGGTGTTATGTGATGTACAGATAAACAAATGTTTACAATTGCAGTAAAATTGGATGATATATTCAAGAGAAAGAGCTTCACAATGTGAGCATGACAATAATGCTTTGGTCTCTCTGGCTGTTATGAAAGCAGTTATTAGGCTTGACACTGATTGATACAGTTCTTGGATGTCCTCCTGAGGGGTATCGTGCCGAGTTCTGTTCAATTGGCACGTTATATGGTCAAAATCCTGAGCTGGTTATAGGGTCCTGCCCATAATACTCGAAATATTCTGAATTGGGGAGACATCCAGCGACCTTGCTGGCCAATGTAGGGTTTAGCAGACACGAAGACAAGCGGTAAACCCTCTCGCCAAGCATAGGCGTGTTTTATCGTACTGAAATGTAAGCCCAGGATGGTTTGCCATGATCGGCAACAAAATGGGGCGGAGAACATCGTCGACGAACCGTTGTGCTGTGAGAATGCTGCGGATGACAACCATTTTTTTAACTAAGGGAGCGAGGGACTGCGATGTTATCCGTACGTCTGGGTAGGGTTACCCATTAATACGGGCGCATCTGGGTGATAGCAGTGGTCGAAAAAGCTCGACAAAATCAAGCTTGAAAGAGGAGAGATTTGAAGGGCGGAGGGAAAAAAGTGCCAAGGCAAGTGCCAAGGGGAAGAAAAGGGTAGTAAGGGCAGTAGCGGTTTCTTGCTATCTGCGACAGATCGTGCAAGGTAAGGTTATGTTAGAGGTTGGGTATCGTGCATCATTACCATAGAAGCAATGCCAGATTGTCATGGAATGATCAGTCCTGTCGAGGAGGTGAGCGCTGCTGCTGCTGGGCCGACGATGTCTCCTGGGCCAGCTGCTGCTGCTGCTGCTGCTCCTGTAACATAGCCAGTCGTTGTAGGTTTGTCAGTTCGATGGTCCTCAAAGGAACTGGCAGTGTGATATGTGTTGGGGGTTTGTAACCAAAGAGGTGCTGCTGTGAAAAGAAATGGCAGCTCAGACCGTCACTTCTGGTTTTCGGCTGTATGTTAGGCGACAGGTTGGCATCCCATTGCTGTATGGGGTGTCTCCACACACGTCTACGGCCAGAAATGTCAGTTACTGGAACAGAATTGTCTTCAGTGATGAGCCCCAGTGACCAGCGACGATGCATGCTTTCAAATATTGAAATGATTTAATTAAATTGTGAAGAATTTTAAGAATGGACACAAACAATCTCGACTTCAAAAACATTTATCTTGATTGTAAACGGTCTCGGTCAGTTTTTGACCATCATTAGACCGTCATACCATGACAGCTTATGGTGGCGGTGAGTTGAGCTGATGTTGTAACTCACTGAAGAATGTGACCTTGAAGTGATAACAGTACAAGTCAAATTACTTTGGGTTATTGTTCATTTTGGGCGCTACACACTTCCCTAACAATGCCCACGTTCACACAGTCTCGTTTACCAGTTCAAATGGCTCTGAGCACCATGGGACTTAACATCGGAGGTCATCAGTCCCCTAGAACTTAGAACTACTTAAACCTAACTAACCTAAGGACATCACACACATCCATGCCCGCGGCAGGATTCGAACCTGCGACCGTAGCGGTCGCGCAGTTCCAGACAGTAGCGCCTAGAACCGCTCGGCCACTCCGGCCGGCGTTAACCAGTTATATTTGTTTGACATCAACATCAAAATAACGATTACTACGTTGAGTTTGAGCATTAGCCAAACAAGTAATCATTGCTAAAGGAATCTTTTGCATTTCACTTTCCACGACTAGCATGTTTCCCAACAACACTGTCTTAGCCATAAAATTTCGATCCCGCGCACCTTTCCGCAAAATAACTGATTTACTGAAATACCTTTCTTTTACAAATCAACGTGATACTTTCAACTACTGATTCCACTTTCTACCATATTCTTGCCACTAATTATCCGCGATGCTTCTGCGCGCTACCGCTCCATGCGGGACCCCAAGACAGACTGTCCTCGCACACACCAAGACAGCGCGTGACCACAAAGCTGGCGCATCATTGTCATTATGCGGCATGACAGTGCTCCCTCAGAGACAAACTGTGCTTGGCTCTGAAACCTCCAGAAGCCGGCGATAAGTGAGGAGTACAATACCGATGCGTTATTACATCAAAAATAGCAGTACTCCTTTATACACTATCGCCCACAGCTAGTTGCCATCCGTATACTCTTGCATTGTTGGCACTGCGAGTTGCTTCCGTTATTGTTGATAAAAATGAGTATGCTCTTCGGTGCTATAACACGATTACGGAGGTTAAGCTATGTACCTTACATCTGCCCACAAACTGAAATTCATTTTTTTCAAATAGTCTTTTCCTATAAAATACTAAATACAAAATAAAAAATTCTACTAAAACTATGGAATACTTACTCATGTTATTTGTATATTTGCGTGGATATTATTAAATTTTCAAAATCTTAAGGTATATTTCTATTCATACTCAAAAAAACAAAACGAAATATCCGAATTACCTCATACAAAAGCCATATTGAGTAAATATATACTGTACATAAATCAGGATATTAAGGATTGCTTTCTCTATCTAGGTCAAGTTTCTGAAGTAGTGAAAAGTACGTATAATACATTTGCTAAAGTTTCCGTGTGTTCCAGCTGTTTTAAGTTCTTGTATATATGCAAAAGCACGATTGTAATGGAGCCCCTCCACGCCCGCACTGGCATGATGGCCAACACAAAAGGTTTACCCCACTCTGCATATTGGTTAGTTTCTACTAAGTGAGGTCTCGCAGGATGTAGGTACTGCGATGCTTGCGTACGTCTGATTATGATTAACCATTATACCGGTGTTGGCTTCTCGGTCAGCATCAGTAAGCCTGTGACAGTTGGGTTCATCATCAGTTAGTGCCCGATAGGTCTTACATCGGATTCACAGTGTGTTTAGTGCTGGCGGTTTGTTTGTGATTCAGTGTGCGAGCTTGTCGGCTTCCCTGCTGTTTGCTGTTGGTCGGCTGTGATAGCAGCTGGCATATCAAGCCAGTGTTGCTGATGTGCAGGGGCTTGCCGATGTTGTCGCTTGTGAGTGTATGTTATCTCGCCATTGGTGGTTATGCCCCAGCTACCAACATCTTTGGCCGCTTATGCTTCCACCTATGGTTGTGATCATGGTTCCCCAGAGTAAGGATGAAACGAGTGATCGAGTGTCTCGAGTTCCTGTATAGTCTTGTGGCGAGTTTTTTGAATCTCCCTTGAGGGTTTCAAGGTGGTATTCATTGTAGAGATCCTCGGTGCGGATGGAATATTTGTACTCTTATTTGTACACAGGCAGGACAGTTTCGTAGGAACAATGTTACTTTCTCATTACGCAAATTTATAAACTAAACTGCAGTAATTATTTTATATTATTCTTAGGTGGCACATAGTGTTTATATCTATTCACTATATTCAGTGCAGCATGCAACTTAAGAAAATACTTCTTCATTCCTAACAGAGTCCAATCAGTTACAAATTGACCTTCGAAAGTTACCACCAAGCTTTCGTTCAAACTTAAAACAATGCATTCTGTTTACTTCAGTCTCTATTGTGATTTGTGAATAACTAATAAAGTCTGTATCGTTCACTAGAATTTCACTTAATGTTAACCAAATGACTTCTCCATGTATGTAGTATTAAAAAAAATTAGTAAACCAGAAAATTGAATGGAATAAACAGTCTAATTAGTGCAGAATACGGATTGAAAGTAGCTTGGATTTTTTTATTTGTTTTTTTTTATGGTGCACTAATATCCTTATACACGTACTTGTGGAGTTCATTTGAAAAAAGAAACAAAAACTTTTTCCTTTGTAAGTGGCTCTCAACATTATTCACATTGTCCACAGTTGTCATCGTGTTTTCGATTACTAGCAGAGATCCCATGGAGGCCAAGGTCAATATCCTTCCTCCATAGCAATATACTGTCCTCACTGGCCTGCTTCCCTGATGTGCTATATGTTTCCAACGACCGTTGATCAGCACGCTGTCGCGTCTGGACAGGACCATCCACCTAGTGAAAATAAGAAATGCGAATCGTCCGATCAGACGACACGTTACCATTGATCCACAGTCCAATATTGATGATCCCATAACCACTGTAATCATAACTGACGATATCGTTGGGTCAACATGGGGATACGTACGAGCTGTTCGCTGGGGTGTCATGTGTCCAGTAGAGTACTCTGAACGTCGTACCCTGAAAATCTTGTGCCTCCACCAGCAGTGTGCTCTGCCGTCAAATTTGCCACAGATCGCAGCCTGTTCTGCTTTACTGAGCTTGCAAACCGCCGAGATGCACGTTCTGTGAGGTGTGGACGTCCTACACCTTGTCACCTACTCCAAGTTTAACCGCCCTTCAGCCGCTTTTCATAGGCGCTCGCCACAGTGGCAAGCAAACAGCCGACAAGTTTTCCCGTTTCTCAGATGTTCGCTCCCAGACGCTGAGCCATAATTGTCTGCCCTTTCTCAAAACCGCTTATATCAGTGAATTCCCCATTTGCGACGGCTCCCGCAGCTATAATGATTCCCCTTCGTCTCTGCTCCACTTGTATATTTTCTTTGCCGCACTGTATGCCCATAACGCCAGCGCCTGGCATTCGATTCCGCTGTGGTCAGTGCTGATGCGGTTTCGGTTCATCAGTTTATCGCGCACGCAACCTCGACTAGGTGGCTGATGCGAGCTGCTTAGTACGTAGGCATAGAAATACACTAATTCGCGAAAGCATTATGACCACAACCCGATGCAAGGTTGGATGCCTCCTGGTGGCATTGCGGGCGCGTGACGTAGTAATAAAAGTATGTAAGCCGGATGGGAGATTACCCTAGCGAAGACATGCGCTGCAAATGGAGAAATGCACTCAGATAAGCGACTTCTCCAAAGGGCAGATTGTTATTGCGCAGAGCCTGTGAACGAGTATCTCGAATATGGCGAAGCTGATAGAATCTTCACGTGCTACTGTCGTGAGGATCTACGGAAAGTGATAGACGGACAGTGAAACTACCACTAGACCCTAAATGGCTAGAAGTCCACGACTCTTCACAGAACTTGGGGTCTGGAGGCTTTTTTGCTTGTCCTTGGCACCTCTGGCGAAAGAGCACAATGTCGGTGGACGCAGATGTGTTTTGGAGTGCACCATTCAGAGCACATTGTTGAACAAGAGTGTTCACATGTTGAGCCACCAACATCGTCAGTTGAAATTGTAGTGTGTAGGAATCATCTAGATTGGACTGTGTATCATTGGAAACGTGTCGGCTTGTCGGATGAATCACGTTTTTGCTGCACCAGGTCGATGGTCGTCTGCACAAACGCCGTCATCCAGGCTAACGGGTGCGCCACGGACGCAGGCTGGTCGGAGCGGTGTTATGCTATATAGACATTCTTCTGCGCTTGCGTGGGACCTGTGGTAGTAATCAAAGAGACCATGTCAGCTGTGGATCACCTGCATCCCTTCATGCGTGATGTCTTCCCTGACGTCGACGTCATCCTTCAGCAATATAATTGTCCGTGTCTCGAGGCCAGAATCGCGCTACAGTGCTTCAAAAATGGTTCAAATGGCTCTGGGCACTATAACACTTAAAACATCTGAGGTCATCAGTCCCCTAGAACTTAGAAGTAATTAAACCTAACTAACCTAAGGACATCACACACATCCATGCCCGAGGCAGGATTCGAACCTGCGACCTTAGCAGTCGCGCGGTTCCGGACTGAGACGCCTAGAACCGCTCGGCCACCGCGGCTGGCTACAGTGCTTCGCGGAACATGATGGTGAAATCACGTTGGTCGCCAAATTCGCCTAATGTGGATCCGATGGTTTCCATCAGTGTGGCTATCGAGCGCAATCACAAATCAGAGGCCAGTTATTTACTGGAATTAATGACTTGTGCGTGGATACCTGGTACCACATAGCTTCAAATATCTACCAACGAACTGCAGAATCGGTGACATATTGCATTATATTGCCAAACACGATACTAAACAGGTGATCATAATGTTTTGGCTCGTCAGTGTATATCTTGATAGTGAATGTTTTTCGGACGCTAATAATAGTACATAAATGAAATGTGAAAAAACAAGATTGTTTCATATATATAACTAAACACGACATTTCAACGGCCGTGAAATCTACTTTGTGACTTCAGCGTTCGTAAACGTAGACTTTTGAGCATAGACCTGCCGGTAACGTAACGTTGCCAGCGACCAAATACAATTAGTAGGTGTCGATGTCATTCGATGTTATCGATTGAGCTTTTCTACCTCTACATACATACTCTGCAAACGACTGAGCAATGCATGGCGAAGAGTTCTTAGCATGCAAAGTCTGTAACATTTCTCCTAATTATTATTAACAAGTATGAAATTTAAGCCATTTTAACATATCACGTGGTTGTATAAACGAGTACGAATGTTAAGCTGTTTTAACTTGTCAAAATCGTATTTATATGTCACCTGAAGTACACACACATATATTCGACACCTCAAAACAAACACCTCCAAATCCCTTAAATAATTATTCTGTAATAATATTGTTACGATGTATATTCTATGTACATTGCAATTATGTCTTCTCTTCTGCTATACGAACCTTGAACCCAGCAGGTTCCAGACGCCATATTTGTTTACAAATGTGACAGTATACATGTGATGTGTTACGACAGCGAATAGGAACCTGTGAACACTGGAGGTACTCTGTTTTACTTATTTTATGTTTACCATTAGATATCAGTTTAATTTTTTGTCAGAAGAAATCCAAAGCCATGTTCTCAAATAGTGTCTTGTTTCTCCACTAGGCAGTGCCACAAGTTCCTCCAAAAATCGTAACACAAAACACACACAAATTTCGTACTAAATAATGTAAATCCACCATGATGGAGGTTTAAACCTTTGAAACGCGTCGTGGAAATAAATAAAACGGTGACTGGTAACAGTTCAAATGGTTCAAATGGCTCTGAGCACTATGGGACTTAACACCTATGGTCATCAGTCCCCTAGAACTTAGAACTACTTAAACCTAACTAACCTAAGGACATCACACAACACACAGTCATCACTGGTAACAGTAAACTGTTGTTTCATTTAATACCACATGTCAGTGTTTCTTCCAGTTCGAGTCCAGTACGGACTGCAGGCAGAAAGCCTGATTAAATACCACTGTGCTTCTTGTTTTCACGACCATCTTCCCGAGATACTTCTTGAAGGGCGAATATGATATTTTCTATTATCTCTGTTTTCCAAGCGACTCCAGTTGCCATTGTCGAAGGAACAACTAACTGATGAAATATCGATTTGCGACACTGGATGTATAATAGCGAGGGTCGTACTACAAATACCGGTGTTATCCTGTAGATATAGGATTTCTGTGGTTGTCACTTCAGAAGACATCCTCTGAAAAGAGGGCGGGACGTTTACTGTCCCACGGGATCCTTTGTGCTCTGCTATCAGCAACTGTTGTCACGCTCTAACGACAGCGTCGTCAATGGGACGTTCTACAGCCTGACCGCCCTTCCCCCATTCTTTGAATGTAGACAAAGCCAGAGCTTCTCCAAACAGCGGCCAGCGATTTCTGCGAATAGAGTCGACCCGATTCACCTTTGTACGGACATCTGATAACTCGGTCGTGATAACGACTGCCTATCAACGCCACTCCCTGAAATGTTTTTGTCTCTACCGCCAGCGATGCCGTGTATTTGTTGTTTTAATGCAGAGCCAGATATAACATTGCTCTAAAGGGTGTTTTCCACAACAGTGAGTGACATGTGCCTTCATGAGGGGATTCTTACAGATTTTGTAGACACGACATGCCGTGAAATACCGACCTTCACGCCTTGTCCGTATAAATCTGTTTAGCCATAGTGCATACACGGGTATCCTCCATTCAAAACGAGGTTTGAAATCATGTTAGACGTTTATATCTCCGGGATTTACTGCTTTTGTTGTGGTCTTCAGTCTGAAGACCGGTTTGATGCAACTCTCCACGATACTCTAGCCTGTAGAAGTCTCTTCAGCGCTGCGGAACTACTGCGCCCTTCATCCATCTGAATCTTCTTACTGTATCCATCTCTTGGTCCCCCTCTACAATTTTTATCAACTACACTTACTTCCATTACCAAACAGAGGATTCCTTAATGCCTCAAGATTTATCCTGTCAAACGATCCCTTCTCTTACTTAAGTTTTGCCTTAAATAGTAAGATAGTAAGTCTTATTCATTTGGCTGAAACTCGCTAATTGGCAACGCTAAACGGGCAGGCGCTTTACAACTGTGAAAGAATCATTATCTTTCTTGCCACAAATGTGGACTCTTTCTGCCGTGTTTTTTTTTTCTGTATAGCCTTTTCATAAAGCTTTTGTAGAACTGGTGGTCGATCATTTGAGACAAACATTCCAAATGCATACTTACACTAACGTCATGAAATGACAGGGTGCCAGTATTGGCCAGGAGATCTCGTCTGAGTTATTCTGCCGATTGGTACATATTTTTTTCCCCCAATCTGTCTCCGATGGCTAGACGTTTGTCGCCTGTACAGGTCCCTGCACAGGTACAGCAAGTGTGGGTTCATTAAACGTGCTGCCCTAATGAAAGCTAAATTTCACATCTGAACAGTACATGGAGTTGCGCTGTTTGCAAGACAGCCGTTCACTGCCTTTATACTACACTCGCGTCAGTTCACGTTGCCAGATACATCGGCTATAGTTCTGGAGGTGTTACAGAGGATTGTTAAAAATTAGGTGAACTGATAAGGTAAGGAATGAGGAGGTCCTGCGCAGAATTGGAGAGGAAAGGTATATGTGGAAAGCACTGATAAGAAGAAGGGACAGGATGATAGGACACCTATTAAGACATAAGGGAATGACTTCCATGGTACTAGAGGGAGCTGTAGAGGGCAAAAACTGTAGAGGAAGACAGAGATTGGAATACATCCAGCAAATAATTGAGGACGTATGTTGCAAGTGCTACTCTGAGATGAAGAGGTTGGCACAGGAGAGGCATTCATGGCGGGCCGCGTCAAATCAGTCAGAAAAGTGATGAGCAAAAGAGATAATTTCTGGAGCATGTAAAGAAACTGGCTTTCTACTTCTAAAAACAAACCCCTTTTAAATAATAAACGTTCTCGCTTCCCACGCCCGGGTTCCCGGGTTCGATTCCCGGTGGGGTCAGGGATTTTCTCTGCCTCGTGATGACTGGGTGTTGTGTGATGTCCTTAAGTTAGTTAGGTTTAAGTAGTTCTAAGTTCTAGGGGACTGATGACCATAGATGTTAAGTCCCATAGTGCTCAGAGCCATTTTTTTAAATAATTACTATACAAGGAATCTGACTACCCCTGTTAGTCATGGACGAAAGAAAAAAAAATTGGCTTAGTCTTTGTCAGAACGTGCAGAATCTTATGTGGGGCCAATAAGACGTCAATTTTAATCTAAATGTGGTACGCCAATGTTTACGTACTAAAAAAATAAATTAGGTAATTCAGTTCAATTATTATATAGTTGCAACGATAACTCACTTTAGCGGGGGCCAAATGAACAATTAAAGTCACCTTCACACAGTATAAAAAAAATAAAGAGAGAGAGAGAGAGAGAAAGAAAATTGTAGGGGCCTACATAGACATCGCGCATCTGCTAGATGTCCACGAAATTCGTAATTTTGTTTTGAAGCCGACAGCCAATGAGAAAATTGGTGTAAAAATACCATTGGTCACTTTTCAAGCAGTAATGGCTGACAGCATCAGCTGGTAATATAAGTAATTTTATGGTAGCTAATTTTACTGGACAAAAAATAAAATATGTACTCCCTCCAAAAGAAGTTACACACCAACATTAATATAAAATTATGATGAGCAGCAAAATATCTGAGAAGAATTTTGAAAGAAAGTTATTAATTGAACTTTAATTTGGCGGGTTTTCAGCACTCTCAACAAGACGAAATAATGGGAAGAATATTTTTTGGAACTAAACAAAATTGAACCTTGATATTGTGACAGTATTTTTAAAATAGATAATTTAACTGCAATTGTCTTTAATTTTGAAACGAGAGATAGCGTAATAATTTCCTTTTAGTGTCTTAACTGTTGCTGCAGGCAGTACGATGACGTCAGCGGTGGTCCGCGAGGACGATGTGTGAAGTTAATCTTGGTTCGTGGCGTGAAGATAATGATAGATCCTCCCGTTTCATTAATACTCCAGTTACGACGGTGGTCCACGTCTCCGTTGCAGTCGAATCAGCTGGCAGCACTGGCGCGATAATAATAGTTCCAGTGTGGGCGTTGTCGTTACGCGCGCGGCGTTTTATTATTAAAAGTTTATTAATCACGCGGTGCGGGTAGGTCGGAATTATGCAATATCTTTAGTATTTACGATATATAGCCGGTTAATGCCAATACTTCGCACAGTTCTTTCACTGTGTTGCCACAGGAAAGCAGTCACATGTGTTTATCACTATAACAGTCCGTTAAACATCAGTTCAATTTACGTCGTCGTCTTTAAGACAGTTTTGATGATATAATAAACGTTTCTTGATCAGATCACAGCACTGTTCTTTTACTTAAAATTTTGGTTTGTTCCACTTTCACCCAATTCTAATAATTAGTGTCTCCACAGGACAATGGTGTCTAGTTCACGGCTAATTGTCACAAGTTCACACAGTATGTAAAATCGTCACCACAAACACTCGATATACTTTTCACGTTTTACTGTTCACTTAGCAGGCCGGGGTGGCCGAGCGGTTCTAGGCGCTACCGTCTGGAACCGCGCGACCGCTACGGTCTCAGGTTCGAATCGTGCCTCGGGCATGAATGTGTGTAATGTCCTTAGGTTAGTTAGGTTTAAGTAGTTCTAAGTTCTAGGGGATTGATGACCTCAGAAGTTAAGTCCCATAGTGCTCAGAGCCATTTGAACCATTTTGTTACTGTTCACTTAATAATGCACGATCTCCTATTAACACAGCGGACGCACTGTAATTAATTGTTCCTCCGCGTATCACCGTCTTTCACGCCGAACTTTGCAACGTTATTCCACCCGCGAATCGGCAAAGATACCACCACAACTCGCACGCTCTCTGTCGATAGTCGTTCGCTCTCTATCTGACACAGTACTTCTCCTATCCTAACCAAAGATTACAAAGCATATAAAACCAGAACATTCATATTCGTACAATATAATATATAAAACAGTGGCAAAATAAATGAAGAAACAATGTGACGTATTAACAAATAAAGAATAGTTGAAGCCGGCCGGTGTGGCCGTGCGGTTCTAAGCGCGTCAGTTTGGAACCGCGTGACAGCTACGGTCGCAGGTTCGAATCCTGCCTCGGGCATGGATGTGTGTGATGTCCTTAGGTTAGTTAGGTTTAAGTAGTTCTAAGTTCTAGGGGACTGATGACGTCAGTAGTTAAGTCCCATAGTGCTCAGAGCCATTTGAACCATTTGAATAGTTGAAATAAATGATTCATACGTACTATGATAAGGTAATGCTCAAAAGAAAAAAAAAAATTATCGACTTTCGGGGAAAGCAATGTCTTTACAAGCAGTCGATACGTACACAGATAACAAAAAACATGCGATTACTGACCTTCTTCATTCTAACATGTAGTGTATGCGGGAATGGAGACAGACTATGAAGAATACGTCTGTCCTCCACAAAGGCCAAGAAGTACGTCCCGTCTTCCCACAGAGTTAGGTTGTTGGGCCTGAGAGAGGAAGAACGTCGTTTGCTCCTCGCAGAGCCGTCTGTTGCTGCCGCCCTATCACCTGGGATCTTCAGTCGTGAAAGGTCAGTGGCGGGCAGGCCGCTGGAGGTGCCGGGCGTGTGGCAGCCGTCAGGGGCGCGCAAGACGACCCGAACGCTAGACAGGGGGAACCTGCAGTCCGGAAGACCGCGTCTGCCCATTGTTATTTACGTTCTCCGTGGTTTCACTGAATCGACTGAGGCATATCCCGGGATGGCTCTTGTTGAGATCATGCTCAGTTTCCTCAGCCTTTCTTCAACAAATCCGATCTTGTACTCCACGTCTGATGACCTCGTTGACGGCACGTTAAAGGCTAATTTCCCTTCCTTTCTTGATAGTGTTCTGACTCCACAATAGCTCTTCTTTCCATTCAGAATGAAAGAAGAAGACATTCTTAAGATCTATAGGGGCAATCAAATGCAAACGAGACAGATGGGAAAAAAGTAAATACATTGTTTATTACTTCAAAAGTAATCCCCACAACTGTTAATACATTTATCCCACTGTGAGACAAGACGGTCAGTATCTTCACGGAAAAGTGTCTACAGTACCCAAGCGTGCACCTCTTCTTCCGAAACAAATCGACGACCACGAACGTCTTTCCTCTGAGTTCCAGACACATGGAAATCGCATGGGAAGACATGACTGCCAGCGAAATACCCGAGCACAGACTGCCAAGTCTGTTTCGACTACGCTGCAGAAGGTTCTCCGGGACGCCCTTGCACTTCCTCCATATAGTCCCGACCTCTCTCCATATGATTACCTCAAGAAACTATTCGTGCGCATCGATTTACTTCGGACGAGGAAGATGTGTACGCTTGGCTACCGCAAACATTTTTCGATGAAAGCACTGACCGTCTTGTCTCACAGTGGGTTAAATGTATTAAGAGTTATGTCGATTACTTTTGAAATAATAAGCAACTTAGTTACCTGTTTACGATCTATCTCTTTTTTTCATTTGACTGCTCCTTATCACATGCTTAATACCATTAAGTATACACCTAAAATACAATGCCTGACAAGATGTGTGAAGCACCAAGAAGACAAGGTTGGATGTCGCTGTAACTTCGTACACTTACGAGTACAAAAGTTCGGCGGCTGTGTGCGTGACTGGACTTCCAACAGGCTGTGACAGTAAGGATGGTCTCCAGAGTGCATTAGTGTTCTTCGTATTTAGTGCTGTTACCAGCTTTGGTCTAGGTGTAGCGTCTTTGATTCATAATCAAAACGTCCTCGGTCCCGGGGTCGAAACCCGCCACCGCTTAAATTATGATTAATAATCAACATTGGCGGCCGGAGACTTCCGGCATAAGAAGTCACCCTCATTCTGATAACGGCGTTGTCAAAGACGGCGGAGTAGCGGACAGAGATTTAGGGCACTCTCTTGTCCTTGGGGTGGAAAACTGCTCCAAAAGGCAGAAGAATCAGAAACAATCAACTGCATTAAGAGGCAGAAGACAATGCAAAAGACTACATTAAAGACACGTAACGTGCATCCACAGGACATGTGGCCTGTAATTGAAAAAGTGTCATGATGATCTCTCCACTGACAAAAGATTCCGGAATAGTTCCCCATTCGGATCTCCAGGAGGGGACTGCCAACGGAACGATAACGTTCTACGAGTCGGGGCATGGAATGTCAGAAGATTGAACGTGGTAGGGAAGCTAGAATCTGAAAAGGGAAATGCAAAGGCTGAATCTAGATATACTAGGGGTCAGTGAAGTGAAATGGAGAGGACAAGGATTTCTGGTCAGACGAGTATAGGGGAATATCAACAGCAGCGGAAAATGGTATAACAAGATTACGATTAGTTGATGAATAAGAAGGTAGGGCAGAGAGTGTTTACTGTGAATATTCAGTGATTGGGTTATTCTTACCAGAACCGACAGCAAACCAACACCGACAACGACAGTACAGGTATACATCCCGACGTCACAAGCTGAAGATGAAGAGCTAGGGAAAGTATATGAGGATATTGAAAGGGTAATACAGTACGTAAAGCGGGACGAAAATCTAATAGTCATGGGAGACTGGAATGAAATTGTAGGGGAAGGAGTAGAGGAAAAGGTTACAGGGGAATACTGGCTTGGGGCAAGGAATGAGAGAGGAAAAAGACTAATTGAGTTCTGTAACAAGTCTCAGCTATTAATAGCGAATATTCTGTTCAAGAATCACAAGAGGAGGACGTATATTTGGAAAAGGCCGGGTGATACGGGAAGATTTCCCTTCGATAACATTATAGTCAGACGGAGACTTCGAAATCAGATTCTGGATTATAAGGCGTACCCAGGAGCAGATATAGACTCAGATCACAATGTAGTAGTGCTGAAGAGTAGGCTGAATTTTAAGACATTAGTCAGGAAGAATCCATACGCAAAGAAGTGGGATACTGAAACGTCCCCTTTGAACAATTTATATACGAGACTGTGCTTAACCTGACACACAATATTTTTAGCGCAACGCAATCTGACTTTCAAAATTCCCTACAAAAGAATGGCCCTGACTAACATTAAACTATACCTTTCACAAATCACTTACCTCACAAAAATCTTCGCTGCTCAAGCTACTGCAATACAGCGAGCGCCACTACTGCCAGCTAAATAAAAGATTCAAACTACTAAAGGCACTAACTACTGATAGGGATAGTTAGCAAATGAAAGATATTAATAGAGAACAAACAATGTATTTACCTTAATATCATCACAAGTCATAATATATATATCAGTTCATGACAAATTGCAAACCTCCGCCATCTCTCTCCCCACATCCACCACTGCTGGCGGCTCACCTCCAACTGCGCAACGCTACGCGCTGTTCACAGCCAGCTGCCTAACACTACAATGGCGAGTATTACAACAATGCAAAGCAGCCACAGACTGCACACAGCACAGCCAGTGATTGTCATACAGAGGTGGCGTTACCAATAAAAAACCTAAACAGCCTACTTACATAGAGAAAACATAAACAGCCTACTTACATAGCCCCCATGCTCCCCACAAAAATTTTTACAAATGGTGTTGGGCACTGGCCAATACAGATTTGACAAAAATTTTTCACAATTACAGTAACAAAGATATAAAATGCACACACTTATTAATATTATGTTGGTCAAAAGATCAAAATTTCTCACAGTCCATAAAGACAGTCCACATTGTTCATCACATTAGAATAGCAGTGTTTTTTCTCAAAGTCTGAGCAGTAAAAGAAAATGCACACGGAAGTAGTGGATTTCCATGCAGTCTTGAAGAAGTAGTGTTCTCCTTCCAATGGAAAGACAGTGCTGACTCTTGATATGCATACAGGTAATGGGCCACAACAGAGCAAACCCACAGCAGAGTCATTCGAAGTTCTGACGAATATTGGTAGGTAGGTCATCACAGAGCAGACCCACTGGAGTCCTGGTAGAGATTGTGGTATTGGTGGGCCACCAGAGGTGCAGACTCACTGCAGTCCTTGTAGAAATAATGGCATGGTGGGTCATCAAAGATGTAGACCCACTGTAGTCCTTGTAGAGATGGCCAGCAGCCATCTGTTGCGATTGTGCAGGTGCACAATCACCATCAAAGAGTCTTGCAGACAATATAGCAAGTCCATAACCACCACTTGTGCGCTCACAAAGTTTTTGGAATTGTCCTTAGAACCAGCAATGCTGTTAGCCAGTCCCTTGCTGAATCATTAACACACGTGCAAACACTATCAGTCCCTACTTCTCACATATTGTCCACATACTATGACCAACAGAAACGTGTGCAGTGAAATGTAACTAACAAGTTAATAATGTCATGAACTGGTGACAATTACAATTTTATAACATAAGAATACAATAACAAAGGTATAAAATACATCATTAAAACATAATAATACAGATAACATTTGTAGTACAGGCTTTACAAAAGAATAGAAATAAACATATACATCAGTGTTACAAAAATAGTGACATAAGTACATACATAAAATAATGAGAATAGTTTTCTAAACATTAATTTCACACATGAACATTGAAACAGAACAGAATTGTAAACAACTTTACAAAGAAAATAACATATTATTAATGCAACTTATATTTGAGGACAACAGTATTCCTCCTCATAGTGAATATAGCTTAGTATTAGAAGAGAAAAAAAATTCTATGAAACAGTACACAGAGACAGGAAGAAAACAAATACACAAGGGTACACAAACACATAGTGGGATAACACCAATAGGAAAGGACAGGGTTCGTTTTCAGTGTAACATTTGGTACTGCAGTCCAACCCAAAACTTCATATATCTTTCCTCTTATTTCATCCTTTGTTTCCATCAAAAAAATTCTATCTAAGCATGCTTTCTGTATTTATATGTTCACACATTTCTTACCTCAACATTTATTTCCAAGAAAATCCTACCTAAACCTGTTTTCTCAATGCATTTCTTCCAATTCATCGCAACTCATTCTCTTAGAGGCTACCCCCTCTTAAGCTAACTTAAATCTACTGAGCTCAGATGCTAAACTAAGGGACGAGGCAATGCAGCATCACATAACAAATCAACACAAACAGCAATGCAAAAAAAAAATGCAAATTGGCAAAGCTAGCAGCATAAATGAGCAAAAGTCAAATTCAATAACACTATGCCTGGCAAACAGCAGCAACTTATACCTAAACATGACATAGCGCAAGCAGAAAAAATATTACACTAAACAACAATGCAGATAAGGGAAATGTATCATCTTAATGTCTATGTAATTAAAGTGGTGCACCACAAGAAGTTATTCTACCAAAAAGTTACCAATTACTTGAAAAGAAAATTATGAATGCAGTTACTAGTTCCTTCTTATTGTTCTTTCCTTTCCAAGTGCTCCTTTTTTAAAGAATGTGGATCATAAAATAATTAGTTAATAGATCTGTTGACAGAAAGTGTTTACATTAGCAAATGCATTTCATTTTATAAAAGCAATGCTGCAACACAGCTGAAAAACAGGTATCAAGTGAAATAAGCAACTACGAAAAGCAAAGCATAAAAACATCATTCAATAGTCATGTGACATTTCGTAAGTCAGTAGCTCTCAACTCTCATAGAAAGACACTTGTCATTATCAGGTTTGCAGATGTAAGAATATTTCCAAGGATAATGGCCTCCCCTTTTTTTTGTGCTACCTGTGCCGCTGAAAAGGGCTCGCAATAATGGCTTTTTCTCCAGGCGTCTGACACAGCTGGGTGCCCGCGACGCATTACGTGCAGGTGGTCACTTAACTTTCGTACGGAAATATTTACGACAGGAGATTCTGCTACCGTGGTAGTCTCATATAAAAATATTTCACAGGTCAAGAATTAGCGTTGCAAATCTGTAGAAACAAAACCCTATAAATATAACAGTGTCCAAAAAAATTTTCAGTGGCATTGTGATACATTCATGCATATACACACACATTTCATAACTCTTAAAGTACGATTCTTGGTTTCCAACAACCTTTTCATAAATCAGAGTCCCTAACCCCTACTCCTTATTCCTTACCTTATTACACATATACATATTCATATTCATCAACACGTCTTCAATATTTCATCATAATAGCTACATAGCATAATCAGATTCCTCATATAGCATCAGCTTATTTATCATAAACATCCCTCAACAGCATAGTACACATCGTCGTCGTAATAATAACATCATAACACTTCAGTCAAATCTTAAAATCGTCGTAACTTCCTCCAAAAATTTCAAAACGTAAAAAAAATTCTCTGCTCATTTCAATAGTGTCATCTACCTCAAACGTACTTTAAAAATCATGATCTCATACCAAATACATCATTCAAAGCTCTCATAGTATCACAATGATTCCGAAAAAATATGAACAGTTTACAAAGTACAGACAAAATACAGTTTCATAAGTGTGAAGTTATCCAACGGTGTAATTGCGTGAACATCTGTCACTGATGTAGTAAAAAACATGTTTATCTCTCAGTTAAATGATCAGATAGCTGTGTAATTTGTGTGTTAGAGAAATATGGTACCGATGTGTAAAGTTGTATAAGCAAATACCATATTAGCTAGGGTTCCTTGTGGTTGCCACACACATGGTACACAAAGTAAGTGTGTACCCCCCTGAGGATTAATGTAATTATACCCTCAGGTGTTACAGATTACTGCAATAGAATGAAATATATCACGGAAAACTTTCTTTGTAATTCAAAAATCTTGAAAAATAAATGGCTTAAGTACAAAATCTCTCAAATGCGTGTCCTGTAGCGCTAAATGTGCGTCTTGCTGTAAGATAATTCTGTGGAAGTGTCGTAATTATCGTCCTCCGAAAGCTAAGTTCTGCAGAAGTCAATGTACTTACCCCATCAGAAACAAAAGTAAAATGCTTTGCGTATAGATATCTTAGTTATTACGCTTATTGTTGTGATGATGAAAGTACTGTGCTGTAACGTATTGTTGTGCTATGGAAAAGGCTGTCTCCTTGTAGCTATACCACAAAAGTTACTAATAAAACATGTTTTGATTTCCAGAAGAATTCAGAAAACTGTGCAGATATAAAACAGATACACCGCAAAAGAAACATTGTAAATTGTCACTCATTAGTAGCGTCGTGATAAAACCGTGTAGCTGTCACATAAACTAACTATTGTCTCATCTGGTATCTCACAGAAAGTACTTTAAATCCGGAATGTATTTTCAAGTAAACCAAAATGTTGCATTAAAATCTCATTAGCAGTACTGGTAAATGTTCTAATCGTGCAACTAACAAGCAAGAATGTACACACACAATTACACTGTGTCGTCTGTTCGCAATAACAATGCATTCGTAATTTCTGTTTAAATAATTTCTCTTGGTTCTTGGCTGGATATTTAACTTCAAACATTGTTGCATGGTAACAGTTTCTAAGTCTGACAAAGCATATTAGTAATGTGAAGCGAAAAATTTTATGACAAAGACTAAGTTAAAAAGCAGATTATCTTTCAATAAACGGTTTTACATGTGAAATGTGGTGTAAACCTTTACTCTTCCTAGTATGCAGACTTTCAACTTCAAAGCAATTATCATGTTGTTTACATCGGTAAAGAATGCTAAATCTTTTCTCAAGGCTAGCGTCTTTGTTATTTTTCCCTGAGCCAGCGGCCGCACGCAGCTGCCTGCTGTGCGAGTCATTGTCTGTCTCTTTGTTGCCGCGCGTCGTTACTGGGATTAGGAGGCCTAACTTCCACAAATTCGCCTTGCCGAGAGGGCCCAGCTCTGTTTAAAGCTCGCCAGTTCGGATGGAATTCAGGTCTGTCGTTTTGTCGGTAGTTTACACAGTTTCTTTCGTGTCGGTCATGTGGTGGAGAATTTCTCCCTGAATCGTAACTGCGCGCTGGTCCGTTGCGTCTGAAATTATTCTGTCTCCCTTGATAATAATAGTTCTGATTACCATATTGTCTGTTTCTATGGTTATCTCTGTCATATTCATTACTACGGAAATGCGATCTTTCTCTGTAACTATTACTCTGCCAATGGTTGTCATATGGGTGGTGTCTGTTTTGGTCACGATTTGCGTTGTGAGAATAGCCTTGTCGTGTCAAGTTATTACTTCTTTCATCGCGGAATTGCGACGGATGTGACCTGTAATTGTTGTGTTCCTGCTTCCGCGTTCCGCGATTGTCAGTGTCAATTTCTAATTCTTGTAAAAGTCCCTGAAATGCTTCAATGTCGTCTTTGCAACGTCCTGCCAAAATAATATGTCGTAAATGTTCAGGCAGTTTGATTAAGCAAATGCGGATGAGTTCTGAGGGGCTGTATGGGTTTGACAGGTATTGATTCTTGTGCAACATGTCTTCAAAATATTTCACAAGACTGGAAAATTCAGATTGTTCGAAGTGTTTCATCATTATGATGTTATGTTTTACACGGTCTTGTGTAGCTTGAGACCAATATGCTGAGAGGAAGGCATGGTAAAACTCTCCTTCACTGTGGCAATCGTGAATTACCGATCGCATTCTTACAGCTGGTTCATTCTCTAAGTAGCCACACATAAATTCTAATCTGTGTTCCAACGACCAGTTGGGAGGAAAACAATGAGAGAACTGATGGAGCCATGCTTGTGGATGAATGTCGTTGCCAGAATTCTTAAACGTTTTGAATTTACGTGTAGTAATGAACAGCTTATAGTCAAAATCATCATGTCGGCGAGTCGCATGTCGGTCATTGTTACGTCGCTTCGGCGGTTCCAACTCAAAATTCGGTGCACATTGCCGATTTCTTTCATAACTTCCGAAATGCCCTATGTTATTATTTTGTGGCTGTTCCGTATTTCGATGTCCCTCTTCCCTTATTGGGGCGCGAGTATCCTCTGAAATACGTAATTCTTGTACTACTTGTGCCAACTGATCTTGCACTTCCCGGATTTCTCTTTTGTACTGTGTATTGATTTGATTTTGATTTTGTTTGAATTTTCTAATTTGTTCATACTCTTCAGTGTCCATGAAAGCTACAGGTGTTGTGTCATTCAGATCATCATCTACCTTTGTAGATAAGTTAGTGAACTGATCTGAAAGTTCGGCTACTTTATCCGATAGTGAAATCATTTCCTCTGTATGTTTTTCTGAACCAAGTTTCAGAGTGTCCATTTGTGTTGAAATCGTGTCTACTGTGACCTTTAAGTTTTCCTGAGTTTTTGCAAGTTGCATAACCGTATCAGTAGATGCAACTGAGTCAAATTTTGCTTGCAAGGTCTCATGATTTTCATGAACAATAGTTTGCAGTTCTTTTATGGCTGCTTCGTGATTCTGTAGTGCATTTTCATGACGCGAAAAAATAGGTTGGAAATGCTCACAAATTTGTGTTTTTACGTCATTACAGACTTTTTGACATTTCGATTCAATGTGATGTAACTCAGCAGTTAAATCCTCACGTGTTCGTTCAAGAGTTTGCTCCAATGAGTCTAACTTTTTAAGATTTTGTTCCATTGTGTCTAACTTTTGAAGCTTTTGCTGTGTTTGTCTCTGATTTTGTTCCATTGTGTCTAACTTTTCAAGCTTTTGCTGTGTTTGTCTCTGATTTTGTTCCATTTGTTGCATTAATTGCAATAATAATGTATTAGTGTCTGGAATCTGTTTCTCTGCGCTTTTCGGCAGTGCATTTGCACCGACAACATTCACATTTTGACAAGCAGAAAATGTGTCTTAACTTATTTGAGAAAACGGTGATGACCCAAAACCTGAATCTACAGTATTTGCGAAATTGTGTCCTGTCATTTCGGATTCCTGAGGCGAGCTGTTGCGACCGATCGATCGATAATGCTTCCCTCTTCACTAATTGTTTCACTGTCCGTGCCATTGTTTGCCGCCCGCTCCATTTCCCTATGCACGATTACCAAATTACTACTTTGAACATTAGTTAATTCATTACTCTGCGGCGCTAACACACTGCTTTCATTTTCACTGTCATTTCTCAGTTTACTTTGGAGCCTAGTATTACGTTTTTCACACGCCATAATTGTCACAATATTTCACACGATAACACAGAAAAGCACAATTTGAAGTGCAAAACTAGGAGAACACATTAACATAGCACTGAAAATAATATCTAGTTAATTGCAAGCGTAGCTGCGAAATACTTGGTGCAAATCTATATGCATGCCACAACTGTTTTACTGTACAACAATGAAAGGCTACAACTACAAAGGGGATTCTCTCTACAATTACGCGCTAGCAATAAACAAAAGCTACACTAAATACACAAACTACAAGAAAAAATCAGAAGATTCCAGTGAGGTATCCTAGGCTAAGGGTCGACATATGAAACGTCCCCTTTGAACAATTTATATACGACTGTCCTTAACCTGACACAAAATATTTTTAGCGCAACGCAATCTGACTTTCAAAATTCCCTACAAAAGAATGGCCCTGACTAACATTAAACTATACCTTTCACAAATCACTTACCTCACAAAAATCTTCGCTGCTCAAGCTACTGCAATACAGCGAGCGCCACTACTGCCAGCTAAATAAAAGATTCAAACTACTAAAGGCACTAACTACTGATAGGGATAGTTAGCAAATGAAAGATATTAATAGAGAACAAACAATGTATTTACCTTAATATCATCACAAGTCATAATATATATATCAGTTCATGACAAATTGCAAACCTCCGCCATCTCTCTCCCCACATCCACCACTGCTGGCGGCTCACCTCCAACTGCGCAACGCTACGCGCTGTTCACAGCCAGCTGCCTAACACTACAATGGCGAGTATTACAACAATGCAAAGCAGCCACAGACTGCACACAGCACAGCCAGTGATTGTCATACAGAGATGGCGTTACCAATAAAAAACCTAAACAGCCTACTTACATAGAGAAAACATAAACAGCCTACTTACAATACGATAGTACTAAGGAATGACGTGATACGCTTGAAGTTCTCTCTGACTGTAGATAAAGTAATAAAGAATAGTCCAGTAGGCTCTGCAGTTGAAGAGGAATCGACATCTCTAAAAAGGACAATCACAGAAACATAACAAAGAAGGTAATTATAAAGAAACCATGGGCAGCAGAAGAAATACTTCAGCTGATCGATGGAAGAAGGAAGTACAAAAAATGTTCAGGAAAATTCAGAAATACAAAAATACAAGTCGCTGAGGAATGAAATAAATAGGAATTGCAGGGAAGCTAAGACGAAATGGCTGCGTGAAAAGTGTGGAGAAATCGAAAAAGAAATGATAGTCGGAATGACTGACTCTGCATATAGCACGAGAAATTACAGTCAAACTCGATGCATATATTGAACATTAAGTCCAAATTCTAGAGGTAACGGATTAATATCTCCTTTTCTTACAACTCTTTTATCGGTAAATAAACAGCTGTTTAAACGACATTTACACTCGCCGCCGCATTGAGATTCTAAAGTGTTGAGTTCGTTGACACCAGTGACAGTGTACACGGTACTGCCAGTCTAGTCACTTACGTCTGTGAGAAGGCTATGCTCACTCCAAAGGCTGTTGTACCACATTCTACCACAGTTTAAATAACAGTCACGACGCTCCGTCTCGGTTTTGTTATCCCTAGCGGTAGCACTGCCCCAAGTGGCCAGCAGGATACACTTCTGAATATGATATCGGATGTGTACGAATAATAAAGTTTATATTGGTTTGTGACATGATATTTACAATATAAAGTGTATCTAGTGGCATAAAAACCAACAATATCTAAAAATTACACATTTGTGATTATTTAGTCCCCTAATGGCCCTAGGAGATAAGAAACGGTACATTACAGGACAGTTTATTTATTTACGATTCGTTGATGACATTGCTATCTTCAGTGAAAGTGAAGGAGAACTACAATATCTGCTGAATGGAATGATGAGTCTAAGGAGTACAGAATGTGGATTGAGAGTAAATCGAATAAATAAGATAGTAATGAAAAGCTGCAGAAATGAGAACAGCGAGAAATTTAATATTAGGATTGATGGTGACGAAGTCGATGAATTTAACGAATTCTACTACTTCGGCAGAAAAATAACCAATGATAGAGGGAGACTAGCACTGACAAAAAGGGCATTCCTGGCCAAGAGAATTCCACTAGTGTCAAACACAGGCCTCAGTTTGAGTAAGAAATTTCTGAGAATGTACGTTTGGATCACAGTTTGTGTGGTAGTGAAACATGGAATTTGGGTGAAAAAGGGAATCGAAGCATTTGAGATGTGGTGCTACAGACTAATGTTGAAAATTAGGTGTGTTGATAAGGTAAGGAATGGGGAGTTTCTCCACAGAATCGGAGAGGAAAGGAATATGAGGAAAACACTGAAAAGGAGAAGGGGCAAGAGGATAGGACATCCGTTAAGACATCAGGGACTGACTTCTATGGTACTAGAGGGAGCTGTAGATGGCAAAAACAGTAGAGAAAGACAGAGATTGGAATACATCCAACAGATAATTGAGGACGTAGGTTGCAAGTGTTACTCTGAGATGAAGAGGTTGGCACAGGGGAGACAATTTGCGGCGGTCAGCATATAACCAGTCGGAAGACTGATGACTCAAAAAAAAAAGTCCAGGTTTGGTAGGGTCTATAAGGGAGATGAACAGCGTCAATTGTAGAGCGATCACTGTGGAGCACACTGAGATGCCGCGTGCGCCTATGAGACAGCGTTATCAGCATGTAAGTTTTAGGACCCTCATTGTGGACTCCTTTTCGTTAGCCGATCGAATCGTGAAATAACCAGTTTTGCAGAGCATTCGAATGTAACAGTAACCCAAGGTTGAACTGCACGGAAACGTGAGGTTCTGGTGGACTACGTCTAACTACCACAACCGACGATCGCCGTTTTATGCACCAAACACATTGTAACACCTTCACCTCTGTGACTGGCATCCGAGTACAAGTAATGGACACCTTGCAACATTATGTCTCATCCCGCACAACTGGCTGGAGAGTAACAGCAGTCGGACTGTGGAATTACCGTCCGTTGCGTAGGTTGCCATTAACATCACAACACAAACATCTACGTTTGGAGTGCTGGCGTGACGTGTGCACCGCTGAACGGAAATCGGTAATGTGATGTACATGTACAGACAACGAAATGATTACAATTTCAAAAACACTGGTTGACTTTTTCAAGAGAAAGAGCTACACAAACTCTGGCCCTTATGCAAGCAGTTGTTCGGCTTGGCACTGAGTGACCGAGTTATTTGATTTTCTCCTGAAAGGTATAGTACCAAGTTCTGTGCAACTGGTACGTTATATGATGAAATTCCGAACTGGTTGGTGTGCCCTGCCCATAATTCTCCAAGCGTTCTAAACTGGGGAGAGATCCGGCCACCCTGCTAACCAAGGTAGGGTTTGGCAAGGACGAAGACAAGCAGCAGAGACACTCGCCGTGTGTTGGCGCGCATTATCTTGCTGAAATATACGCCCAGGATGGCTTGCTAGGGAGGGCAACAAAACGGGACGTAGAATAACGTCGACGTACAGCTGTGATATAAGGATGCCACGGATGTCAACCAAAGAGATCTTTCTAAGTAAAAAAATGGCACCACAGACTATCACTACTGGATGGCCGGCCGTACTATGGGTGATAGACTGAAAAACTCAATTAGTAGTTTCAAAACAATATTCGCATCACGAGGTTCTGTTAGTGAGGCCATAAGGAAACTACGTTTCAAAAACTCTTAGTAAATATTAGCAACACGTTAATTTTGTTGTAGTCATCAGTCGAAAGACTGCTTCGAAGCAGGTCTCCAAGCTAGTCTATCTTGTCCAAGTCTCTTCATCTCTGCATTACATATCAGTAATGGCAGCTTTCTATCCTACATCCATCTGATCAGGTTAAATAAGTCATGGTCTACAACTTTTACCCCCACTCTTTCCTACCTTGCCACAGTGACGATTCACTGCATTCTCCACGTCTCCTATTGCCACATCTCTTCTTTTATTGTAATTGTGACATAAAGTTCATTTTTCTCTCTTCAACTCAGTATTTCTGAACCACTAAGAGTCAGCATTCTTCCGTAGCACTTCATTTCAAAAGCTACTATTCTCTTCTTGTCTTAACTGTTCATCGTCGACGTTTCACTTCTATACAATGCTTCACTCAAAATGAAGTCTTTCAGAAATGGCTTCCTAGTACTTAAATTAATATTCCATGCTATCAAATTTCTCTCGTTATTGGCAATGTGTGCTTTTCATCTTCTCTACTTCGGACACCAACATTTATTTTGGTGTGCAAACAGAAAAACGTGTCTGATACTATTAGTGTCTCATTTCCTAATCTAATTCGTTCGGCATCAAATGGTTCAAATGGCTCTGAGCACTATGGGACTTAACATCTGTGGTTATCAGTCCCCTAGAACTTTGAACTACTTAAACCTAACTAACCTAAGGACATCACACACATCCATGCCCGAGGCAGGATTCGAACCTGCGACCGTAGCGGTCACGCGGTTCCAGACTGAAGCTCCTAGAACCGCTCGGCCACAACGGTCGGCCGTTCGGCATCGCCTGATTTATTTCGACTACATCGCATTATCCATGTTTCGCTTTCACTATTGTTCCTCTAACCGGACGAGGTGAATATAGCCAGTCCGCCGTGGCACGCCATACTCGCGCCTGTTGTCCGCCAGTGGTGCAGTTGCCCCGCGTGCCTTGCCTAGCCTCGGCAGCACTCGCTCACAGATAGCAGCGGCGCAGCTGGGACAGTTCCGCACCTATCTCCAGATAGAGCCGCATTCCAGAGTCTCGCTGGAACACACTCCTGGTGTCAGCTGCTGCCGGCATCTTTGTTGTTGACGCCATCTGACTCTGCTGTTGGAGTTTACGAATACCGACGTTTCATTGCTTCATTTTTCATTATAAATGTGCGTGGTAGCATGTTGTTGCAGTTAGCATCGTGCCAGAAAGACAGGAGAAAAATGTAAATATTGTTCTTTTTGTATTCTTTTCGCTTTGAAAGGTAGGAACGAAGTGCCAGTTTCAGTTCATTCTCATTCGCATTTTTTCTTTTCCTCCAATATGCTTTTCAGTTTTCTCTTCCTTCAGACCACTTCACACCTGTTCTCTTAGTGCTGTTATCTTGGGGACACCTAGTTTCAGCACTCCATTTTTGGAAATACTTCGTTCTCTTGCTTCTTTCTTAGGGTTCCGTGCTCAATCTGTAAAAACAGAAGCCTTTTAGAACAACTTTGTTGTCTGTCTGTCTGTCCGATTGTTAAGAACGCTTTTTCTCAGTAACGGATAGATGTATCAACTTCAAATTTATTTCACATATGGTCCCTTGGCGTTGTATAAAATTTAAATTTTTAACTCAACACAGTCGAACGCTGCGGTCATTTATTTCACATGTTTTGACATCCGCAAACCTATAGAGTATTTCCCTTTGACCTCGAATCATGATATTCGGCAGGAAGCCTGGTTTAACAGTACAAGTAAAGAAAAAATCTGATATTCATTAAATTGTAATTGTATCACATAACAATTATCTTTCTGCCATTGAACATACATTGCATTCTCTGCGCGGGGTATCCGAGTGGTCTGAGGGGCCAAGCCACGGTTCGCGCTGCTCCCTCCCGTCGGAGGTTCGAGTCCACCCTCGGGCATGTGTGTGTGTTGCCTTTAGTGTAAGTCCGGTTAAGTTAGATTAAGTAGGGTGTAAGCCTAGGGGCCGATGACCTCAGCAGTTTGGCCCCATAGAAACGTACCACCACATTGTATTCATCACTCGTCAAGAGCATAACAAACGAAGATTACTGCATGCAAACATAAAATGTAAGTTGCAATCACATTTTAGTAAGTAAATAAATAATGTTTTATTAAAACTTCTCTCTCTACATATATATAAGCGGAAGTCCCCTGCACGCTTCTTTTTTTCTTTTTACATTCGGGCTAGTCTGAGGAAACACTATAGAGATTTTGATACGGTTTTGAAATTTTCTGGTCCAATATCTTGCCAGTATCGATATCGATAACAGGCAAAAATCGTTGCGATCATCGATTGTCAAGATGTATGAACTGTACATATATATACTTTTAAGTTCGTTTAGTGTGCGATTCCTACGCGAACTTTGCCGTTTCTCTCTCTCTCTCTCTCTCTCTCTCTCCTCTCCATCTCTCTCGCCTTACTAGCATACTAGGAGTAGCTGTAACAATTTTTCAGTATAAATGTCCAAAACATATCAGTCTTCCTTTTCCGTTTGTTCCAGTTATTTTTTGTTTATTTAGCCCGATATTCTTAATGGAACTACATTTTCCTCACAGTTCGCCTTTCCAATACTTCTAGTTTGTCTTGTGTATTACGTAGTCATAGGCACTAGGCTGGATGAAGCCAAGCTGGTTTTCCCTACTACGTTGTATCTGTTACTTCTACATTCTTCAGTATCCCCTTCGTATTGCAAACAATCTTTGCTGTTCCAAATCCTCTTTCTATTTTATGTGTTCTTTCACCTACAGCAGATTTTTCGGACCTATTTTCTCGAACTGTCTCTCATAAATACTTCAGCATGTTAGTTTCTTGTATTTTAGCAACTTCTGTCGCGGGAAACGTTGGCGCACTTTTTCCCCTATTAGAAAAAATAGGTTGTATTATTTTGTTACTTTAGATTTATATTCATTGTAATACGTCTTGTCAACCTTAATTAAGACGAGCAAGGTAGAAATTATCTTTGTTTCAATGTTTAATTGGTTACTGAATGAAAAATATTGTCAGTATGGAATGACAGTCCATTGTCGACTTCCTTCTTGCAGGCGCAGGTCCACGATTCTACAATAACATACCGTCACCTCCACATTAAACATACCACAGAACCACAGTTGCCCGGATTTTAGTAATAACAACAATAAAGTAAAACCTATGACAACAACAAATTACTGAGTTACTCCCGAAAGGACAGATAGAACGAAGGCGAAACTTTCTCTCTAATCACATCCAGCTCGAAAACTGAGAGTAAGAAATCAAAACTAAAATTCTGAACAGCAAAAATGGTGTCAAATTCGGCTGGCAAAATATTCAACCAATTTAAATAACGAAACTCCGAATTTTGGACTTAGAAAAATGTGTTTCAAGCAGATCAAGACGCACTCGGTACAATGATTTGTTGACTTGATGAGAAGTGCAAGGAATTTAGAAAGGCATCGAAAAACGAAATGATGCCTGAAAGCTAGACCAGTTCCCTAGAAATCCACAGATACATGTTACCGGATGAGGTTGAGACTGTTTTAAGAAAAAGGGAGCATGAAATAATTGATACAATGTCATGTACTGTATAGGTCGAGGCATGACTCTTTAGAATTCAAAGCATCCTATGAGATTCATCTAGTAGCATATCCTACTCGACTTCGCAAAATTATACTACCTGTAAGGAAACTGAGACGTCCATTTGAACATATATTAGTTCAAAATGGTTCAAATGGCTCTGAGCACTATGGGACTTGACATCTGTGGTCATCAGTCCCCTAGAACTTAGAACTACTTAAACCTAATTAACCTAAGGACATCACACACATCCATGCCCAAGGCAGGATTCGAACTTGCGACCGTAGCAGTCGCGCGGTTCCGCACTGAGCGCCTAGAACCGCTAGACCACCGCGGCCGGCAATATTAGTATCTAAATACATAGTGACCTGTACAATTTACGTTATTAACGTCACTCAATGATACATGGGGTCACAGCACGATTAGATATTTTACTTACATATACTGTAGTAGAAATGCATACTCAGGCAGTTTAGTTAAGACCAAGGTACTTCTGGGACAACTGACAATTGGGCAAAATCTACAGCCGTATCCACACAGGGATATCTAGGTATTATACATAGCACTCGAACAAAATAAAGCAATTAACAGATGAATTAATGAGCAGAAAACGGCTGAGATGGCAGAAATCGATATACATGATGTTGAGGAAAAAGGAAATTCCTTCTGTTGTGAACCATTGAAAAGATTTAACTACAGGGAAGAAAATCTGTGATCAAATGACGATCGTATCTCAGTGAATGGTGTCATTTACGTGTACATTTACATTAATCTTCATTGATGGTACATCACACAGCTGACTAAATGGACTGTTTTCTTACATGACATTTGTTAAGTGCAGTTGACGTAATTCCTGAATGCGAATTCGCTGCATAGCGTTGGGCGACAACCTAAATACCCAACAGTGGAAGGATATCGACTCGGCTCTCCAGGGAAAAGTCACTGGCGGAAGAGCGCTGTAGTGGCTCCTACGCTGTCGACTCACGGTACCGCGGCAACTGCAGGAGGTTAGTCTGAAAACAATGTGTTGACGTCGTATTGTTTGTGTTCAGTCACCAGAATTGTTGGTCGACCACAATATTATTGCGCCTGAAAGTGAAGATGCTTAGTTCGGCTTATCGCGATTCAAGTGTGTAATTAAGGTTTCAAAACACGCACAACTGAAAGCTTTGAACATAGGATGTTTTTCTCATAGTCACCTTGTAACAACAACGACTCTGTACTATTGTACATATAAGTAATTCTTTTCATCTGACTTTACGATAAACTTGTATAATTGATGTTCTGATTTCATTTCTTTTTGTTTCATGCCATTATGTCAAGAAAACTGTAAATAAGTTTCAATGTGAATATTAATGTTTATGTCAAATGTCAAGTAATATTGTAATAGAATTGTAATGTAACAAATGTTGAAACTGTTGTAAGATGTTTAAAATTGTAACTGTGCGTCTGGTCCATAGGATGTGTTAGGATATGTAGAATGCAAAACCTCCGGTGAATACCGGGTCTGTCGGGGAGCGGTAAAAGATGGATGGCAGGCGAGCGCGGAAAAATGCGCGCGGGCACTGCACGGCACAACGGGCACAGCAGTAGTTGGAGTTTGGCACTGGTTTGAGCAACACCTTCTGGAGCGAGGAGGCTCTCCTGGAAGACATAGCTTCACTGAGCCTCGGGTATGCCGTTCCAACGCCCACACAGCATGGTAAAATTCCATAGGCACTGAATGGAAAAGTATTGCGACGCTAAGAAGAATTAAAGTGCCGATACATCAAGAGCCATAGCTGTGGTTGTATGTTTGCTCTGTGCCTCGCCATCTTGCCGCCCGCCAACCGCCGCATCAATACTAGCAGGTTGAAACTTTTAATACTGTATTCGTATGGATCAGAGAGTGAGCTGTGTTTGTTTGGTGCAATAATAACCTAAATTTTACCAGAACTTTTCCATCATTCAATTATCCTCACAACTAACCTAGACAGGGTCCTTTCCAAACGTTGTGCGATCCAAGTGTCCCGAAATAAAAATTAAGAATTGTGTTAATAATAATTATTTGCAGAACTAGCTATGTTAGAATGGTGTTTAAAGAAATGTTTTGTTAATGAACCAGTAAATGAATAGCGAAGGTCTAAAGAAGTCTAAAGATAACTTCAGTATTTATATAGTAATGAAGTTTATCATTTCGAGACAGATTTAAAAGCATTTAAATGAGCAGAAAATAAGATGAAAAGAGTAATAACTTATATACTGTAAATCTTGTACGAATAATAAATTTAGTAATTATTTTTTTTAAAAAAATACAGCGATCATAACAGTTTCAGGGTCCCCTCTCATTAATTTGAATTCTGAAGTGTTCTAAATTGGTTTGACCAGCAAAAGTTAAAAGTTAATATAAAAGTCAAAATTTATCAGTGGTAACCTATGCCCAATTTTAATCAGATTAATAGAAGGTATAAAGTTTTGTAGTAAACATTATAGTGTAGTGTTATGTATTCATGATTTTCCATATCAGTACAGAACGTGAAACTATTAGTTCAATAGATTTTCTGGTTCTAAAATTCAACTGTATTGTGCATTGTTACAACTTGTTGTTTTGCGTGAATGTACACCAAATTTTACAGGCAAGAAACTCAGTTAGTGCCTAATTAGGCTGGCGACGGCATTATTGTCACTATGGTAGCATCTTCTGGTTTGCTTTTGATCCAACCTGATGTGTGATTTCATTTCGAACTTACTTGACGTATCATTGTTATTACAGAGTGGATGTTAGTCTGATTTGCCACCATTCAGGTAAACGTGGTCGATATCTATGCGAAAATCCTTTCTCATAAGGTGAATCCCGCTCACTTACCATAGCACAGGCTTTAACGAGTACTGTGTCAGGGATTAAAACTTCTGCACTTTTTTACTGTAACATCACCCTGTGTTTCCCATAACGGCCAAGTGGTATAATATCGTGGTTATGTAGTAGATTCATTGGCAGGCCAGAGCTTCGGCAACCCACGGCACACGACTGTATGATTGATGCATAATTTTAGGCGATAGCCTGGGTATACAGTGCATGCAATTCTACGTGATCTGTATAATTACTTCTTCACAAAGGCGGAGATGACTATATGAGGACATATATAGTGGGGTCTCAGGTTCGACTCCCAGCCGGATTGGAGATTTTCTTCGCTCGTGGACTGGACATTTGTGTTGTCAATTCATTTTCATTGATGAGCAAGACGCCGAAGAGGTATCTACACTCCTGGAAATTGAAATAAGAACACCGTGAATTCATTGTCCCAGGAAGGGGAAACTTTATTGACACATTCCTGGGGTCAGATACATCACATGATCACACTGACAGAACCACAGGCACATAGACACAGGCAACCGAGCATGCACAATGTCGGCACTAGTACAGTGTACATCCACCTTTCGCAGCAATGCAGGCTGCTATTCTCCCATGGAGACGATCGTAGAGATGCTGGATGTAGTCCTGTGGAACGGCTTGCCATGCCATTTCCACCTGGCGCCTCAGTTGGACCAGCGTTCGTGCTGGACGTGCAGACCGCGTGAGACGACGCTTCATCCAGTCCCAAACATGCTCAATGGGGGACAGATCCGGAGATCTTGCTGGCCAGGGTAGTTGACTTACACTTTCTAGAGCACGTTGGGTGGCACGGGATACATGCGGACGAGCTTGTCCTGTTGGAACAGCAAGTTCCCTTGCCGGTCTAGGAATGGTAGAACGATGGGTTCGATGACGGTTTGGATGTACCGTGCACTATTCAGTGTCCCCTCGACGATCACCAGTGGTGTACGGCCAGTGTAGGAGATCGCTCCCCACACCATGATGCCGGGTGTTGGCCCTGTGTGCCTCGGTCGTATGCAGTCCTGATTGTGGCGCTCACCTGCACGGCGCCAAACACGCATACGACCATCATTGGCACCAAGGCAGAAGCGACTCTCATCGCTGAAGACGACACGTCTCCATTCGTCCCTCCATTCACGCCTGTCGCGACACCACTGGAGGCGGGCTGCACGATGTTGGGGCGTGAGCGGAAGACGGCCTAACGGTGTGCGGGACCGTAGCCCAGCTTCATGGAGACGGTTGCGAATGGTCCTCGCCGATACCCCAGGAGTAACAGTGTCCCTAATTTGCTGGGAAGTGGCGGTGCGGTCCCCTACGGCAGTGCGTAGGATCCTACGGTCTTGGCGTGCATCCGTGCGTCGCTGCGGTCCGGTCCCAGGTCGACGGGCACGTGCACCTTCCGCCGACCACTGGCGACAACATCGATGTACTGTGGAGACCTCACGCCCCACGTGTTGAGCAGTTCGGCGGTACGTCCACTCGGCCTCCCGCATGCCCACTATACGCCCTCGCTCAAAGTCCGTCAACTGCACATACGGTTCACGTCCACGCTGTCGCGGCATGCTACCAGTGTTAAAGACTGCGATGGAGCTCCGTATGCCACGGCAAACTGGCTGACACTGACGGCGGCGGTGCACAAATGCTGCGCAGCTAGCGCCATTCGACGGCCAACACCGCGGTTCCTGGTGTGTCCGCTGTGCCGTGCGTGTGATCATTGCTTGTACAGCCCTCTCGCAGTGTCCGGAGCAAGTATGGTGGGTCTGACACACCGGTGTCAATGTGTTCTTTTTTCCATTTCCAGGAGTGTAATTGAAAGATGCACCAGGCGGCCGAGCAATCCCAGACACAGCCAATAATGCCATAAGAACATTTCATTTTCACGTTATTTGCACCTTCCAGATTTCATAGAAGTTCTCCTAGGTTCGAGTCTTCATGCGGTACACAGTTTTAATCTGTCAGAAAATTTCAAAAACTGGTGTATTTGAAAGTTTGTAGCCTTTTTGTGCGTAGCCTTAAAAAACGTAGACGTTAGATAAGGTCCATTTTTTAAAGGCATGTTTCACTCAAATTCATGAAGTATATTGTGATACACCCGACCTCAAAAACTGACAGGATTCCGTCAATTTAGACGACTTCTGCCCTAGTATCAGTCCACCGGGTATTTCGGTGCAAATAATGGCTTTATAATTAATCAGATCTCCTGTAAAGATAGAAGCTAAAGTAATGAATTAAAATTTATGCCAAGGCCAGGATTTGAATCCCGGTTTCCTGCTTGCTAGACACATGTGTTAACCACTACACGGCCCTAGCGTGGTTGCTAACACGGCTGCACAGATTATCCTCGCAGAATGCCCTTCCCAACACAGAGTTCAAGTCACACCTCAGCTCACTTTGATTTTGTCCTTCTTGGGTGGTCAGCATTGCTCAGGCTCTCCGATACTGGAATAGCACCTCAGCTTTGTACATAATGGGTAAATCCTGCCAGTGCCTCAGGCACAAATTTTAATTCATTACTTCAGTTTCTATCCTTATCGAAGACAAAGGTGAGACTCAATATGCCTCCAGGCAAACGTAATTCCATGAGATCAATAATCAGATCTCCAACAACCCCACTTAATGAAAGGTACATAAAAAACTGCACACACAAACACCCTGGAATAGGGAGTTCTGACGTAGATTGCATGAATTATTATGCACGTGTTGATGTTAGTAGGCTCATTCCTCTAAAAAGTGTTCTTAAAATTTGAAAAAAATTGTTCAAATGGCTCTGAGCACTATGGGACTTAACTTCCTGGGTCATCAGTCCCCTATAACTTAGAACTACTTAAACCTAACTAAGCTAAGGACATCACACACATCCCTGCCCGAGGCAGGATTCGAATCTGTGACCGTAGCGGACGCGCGGTTCCAGACTGTAGCGCCTAGAACTGCTGTGCCACTCCGGCCAGCTAAAATTTAAAAAAAAAATCTTCATCCAAAGACAGAACATAGAATGTTTACATGTTACGTTATAGTGAATCGCTTTATTTAATTCCTTCCAAGTCCAGGCATGTAACCACGCAACTAAAAGAACAGAGTCAGGGAACTATGCATTGTATAACTGCAGATCCTCGGTTACCTACATGAACAATAAATAAATCACAATTACAGAATAGCATACTTGCAAAGCAGTCTCTTAACTGCATTACGAAACGCCACAGTCCAGAATGGGAAGTAGATTGAACAGAACGTTAACACAGCTCTTAGAGCATTGAGGCTTGACACAACCCATATTCCAATACTTTTATAAGAATATAATGGATATATGTTGTATATTACCTTAGTACACTAATTATTTCGTATGCACCATGCCAAATTAGACAAAGGACGAATTAATCATAATTCTTAGCAAGGAAAATCGCCAAGCAACTGCGTGGTTTGTGAAATTTTATTTTCAAAACCAGTTTTCTCAATTCAACATGTCATGTTCAGGCGATTACAGGAACATCTGAAATTGTCGTATCCTGTTTTAATTAAGATGGATGGAAAATTTGTTATACCACGGCAATCATTTTTGTTTATCGGCCAAAATAAATAAAGCAATGTTCAGAATAAGAACTGCTTTTGTCCATCCTTATTAACAACGTATGTATCAAAATTTACTGGCATTCGAAGTAATTGTGAGAGTTTATCGAAATAACGAAACCCAATACATGTAAAGGACTCGTCAAAAGATACTTTCTGTCTAAAATACAAAGTTACTGTCAGCATTAGTTGAAAGCTCTGTTTAAATGTATGTCGAAAACATGGTAGGAACACCAAGCTTAATTTTTTTGTTGTGTAATTAACAAAATTGTCAAAATCATCGTTTATTCCGCTTATCTGATGTAATTTCAAAATGTTATCATTATCTTTTGCCTAATTTGTATGAGTGAAGGAAATAGTCGTATTTATACTGTTTCTACACGTGGGTAAACTTGACTAAATGAAATATTTTTCAAATGTAATTACTCAAACTGCAAAATCAATAACGGCGTCATTGTTAGAAAGTGTATAACTGGATGTCCCCGACAGCGAGTGTCCGTCAGACAAGGGTATTGTCAGGAGTGTGACAGGACCGCTCTTACGCTCTGTATACATAACTGATTCGGCGGACACGGTGGGTAGAAATATGCACTTGTTGGCTGATGATGCTGTGGTGCGCGGTAGGGTGTCGAAGTTGAGAACTGTAGGAAGATAAAAGACGATTTAGACCAAATTTCTAGTTGGTGTGATGAATTGCACCCAGTTCTAAAGGTGGAAAAATGTACTGTAATTGAATGCGGATGAGGAGGAAGAACAAACATGTAACGTTCGGATACAGTATTACTAGTGTCTTGCTTGACACATTCAAGGCGTTTAAATATCTGGGTGTAACGTTGCAAAGAGATATGAAATGGAAAGAGCATGTAATAACTGTGGTAGGGAAGGCGAATGGTCGACTTCAGTTTATTGTGAGAATTTTAGGAAAAAGTGGTTCGTCTGTAAAGAGAGTGCACATAGGATACAGGTGCAACCATTTCTTGAGCGTTGCTCGAGTATTTGGGATGGAAGACACTGAAGCATTCCAGAGGCGGGCTGCTAGATTTGTTACGGGCAAGTTCGAACAACTCATAAGTGTTACGGAGATGCTTCGAGAACTCATACGCGAATTGCTGGTGGGGAGGCGACGTTCTTTTTGAGAAACACTATTCAGAAAATTTGGAGTTCAAGCATTTGAAGCTGTCTGCTGGACGATTCTACTGCCGCCAACATACACTGTGCATAAGGACCACGAAAATAAGATACGAAAAATTAGATCTCGCACGGAGGCATACAGATAGTTGTTTTTCCTTCGCTCTGCTTGCGAGTGGAACAGGATAGGAAACGGTTAGTAATGTTACAGGGTACCCTCCGCCAAGCACCGTACGGTGGCTTCCGGAGTACCTACGTAATGTAGATGTAGATGTGAGTTAGGGTGTTGGAGATCCACTGTTGACTTGTTGTTTCCGATAAAATGTCTTAAGAAACGTATAAAGTTGTACCTGTTATTTCGAGTCACACTGAACGCTGATCGTAATTGTACCGATCCTGTTCTTTTTAAGAGCACTAGGACATCGAATAAGAAGAACTCACTCATCTGCTTTACACCATCCATCTGAATTGTATAATTTCAACCTGAGCTATTTACAGTAAGTTGGTATAATCTCACTCCTATTTTTAAGGAGAAGTTACGTCTCAACTGATATTCCTGTTTCGCTGCATCCTCAGAAAGCATTCCAAACAATACTCTGTAATTTATAGTAACAAAAACGCGCACCAGTCTTTTGTCTATTATGCCTATAAGGGTGGCAATAGGGTGCGAAGTAATGAAACGGGTAAGCTAACCACAGGCCAAAGATTGGTTTGAAAACCGCAGTACTTTATTACGCACGGTGATACTCTAAGTTCTTCCTCTGACCTCTAAATGGATTTACGCAGCCACATGTAGGGGTGCCTACAATTTAACGCGGACTACGAACCGCTGTGTAGTTCAGCTTTTTTTTATTTTTTTTTTTTAAGAAACCATTTCCAGAGAGAAACACTGAGCTACCGATTCAAGGCTTACACCTGTTCTACCTTCTAAATCATAGTCGATTCTTGAAAACTGCAAGTAGATTCTTGCAACATTCGTCGTTTTTTGAATACCTTGTCTTTACAGGCACTTTGGCCTGTATGTAAAGGAATTAAGTGAAGTGCGAAGCAATTAACATTTGTGGATTTTTTGTATTAATTTTTGTTTGTCAGTCGATTTGGATGGAAAGCTGATGTTTTCTATGAGATAAATGATTTTATCAAATCTTATTATGAATTGCAGTTAGATGCCTAGAGATATATGAATTTTGTCTGCGACCCTTATAGAATTAATGAGATACACAACTCATTATGTCATTATAAAATATGAAGAGTACACGAAAGAATGCGTTTTTTCCACTTTTTTTTAAAAAAAAAGTTAGTTATCTATGCAGTGGGATGCAGTATCACGTATTCTTTAATACTGTTAATCAACCATTGTGATAATATGAATAGTCCACGGTCTATAAACCCCTTAATGTAGAACACGCAAGGAAGGGACCTGCTGATGCCTCTCTCTATAAGGAATAAATGTTCCTTGTCCAATGTTGTTTATTCATTTTTAGCTTCCTTACGGGTTGGCAAACAATGTCGAAGCAAGAAATAGAGAATTTTATTTTATCGTGCAATGTTGGTACAAGTGAAAACCATTACTTTAGTTTGAGACATACTGTTTAGAGATGCAGGTGTTGTAAGTAATTCACTTGAGTTTTAATAGTTTATTATTTATATTGAATGAAGAGTACTTCGTCTGAGGATGAGAGACAGAGACCTTCTGGTTCTAATAGTGTTAGGAAAAGGCAAGTACGAGGGCGAATGAGTAGAGTCATGAAGAAATTAAGGTTTCAGTCGCACGAACTAGGAGAAGACTGCAACTGTAAGTTAAAGTATTTTGAGGTAGTAAGAGCTGAAAAAAGATTAAATACTATATAAAAATTTAGTGATATTGTAATTGGAATGAATAATCATTGTATCTGACAGGCCTCATTACAATAATTCCACTGCGCGGAAGGCGATCAAGGAAGAATGAAGATGAAGCACAGCTTCGAGAGTGAAATTTCAACTGCAGAGTGTGAAACATCCCCTTTGAACAATTTATACATGGCTGTGCTTAACCTGACACACAATATTTTTAGCGCAACGCAATCTGACTATCAAAGATCCCTGCAAAAGAATGGCCCTGACTAACATTAAACTATACCTTTCACAAATCACTTACCTCACAAAAATCTTCGCTGCTCAAGCTACTGCAATACAGCGAGCGCCACTACTGCCAGCTAAATAAAAGATTCAAACTACTAAAGGCACTAACTACTGATAGGGATAGTTAGCAAATGAAAGATATTAATAGAGAACAAACAATGTATTTACCTTAATATCATCACAAGTCATAATATATATATCAGTTCATGACAAATTGCAAACCTCCGCCATCTCTCTCCCCACATCCACCACTGCTGGCGGCTCACCTCCAACTGCGCAACGCTACGTGCTGTTCACAGCCAGCTGCCTAACACTACAATGGCGAGTATTACAACAATGCAAAGCAGCCACAGACTGCACACAGCACAGCCAGTGATTTTCATATTGAGCGCTACGTAACGTTGCCAATAAGAAAACATAAACAGCCTACTTACATAGAGAAAACATAAACAGCCTACTTACATAGAGAAAACATAAACAGCCTACTTACATAGCCCCCATGTTCCCCACAAAAAATTTTACAAAATATTTTTGGGCAGTGGCCAATAATGATTTGATAAAATTTTTCATAAATACAATAACAAAGAAATCAAATGCACACACTTATTGATACAACGTTGGTCAAAAGCTCAAATTTTCTCACAGTCCATAAAGACAGTCCTAATCGTACATAACAGCAGAATAGCAACATGCTGACAGATAATGGGCCACAACAGAGCAAACCCACAGCAGAGTCAGTCGAAGTTTTGATGAATATTGGTAGGTAGGTCATCACAGTGCAGACCCACTGTAGTCCTGGTAGAGATTACGGTATTGGTGGTCCACCAGAGGTGCAGACCCACTGCAGTCCTTGTAGAAATAATGGTATTGATGGATCATCAAAGATGTAGACCCACTGTAGTCCTTGAAGAGATGGCCAGCAGCCATCTGTTGTGACTGTGCAGGTGCACAATCACCATTGAAGAGTCTTGCGGATAATATAGCAAGTCCATAAACCACCACTTGTGCACTCACAAAGTTTTTGAAATTGTCCTTAGAACCAGCAATGCTGTTATCCAGTCCCTTGCTGAGTTACTAACACACGTGCAAACACTAACAGTCCCTACTTCTCACATATTGTCCACATACTATGACCAACAGAAACGTGTGCAGTGAAATGTAACTAACAAGTTAATAATGTCATGAACTGGTGACAATTACAATTTTATAACATAAGAATACAATTACAAAGGTACAAAATACATCATTAAAAACATAATAATACAGATAACATTTGTAGTACAGGCTTTACAAAAGAATAGAAATAAACATATACATCAGTGTTACAAAAATAGTGACATAAGTACATACATAAAATAATGAGAATAGTTTTCGAAACATTAATTTCACACATGAACACTGAAACAGAACAGAATTGTAAACAACTTTACAAAGAAAATAACATATTATTAATGCAACTTATATTTGAGGATAACAGTATTCCTCCTCATAGTGAATATAGCTTAGTATTAGAAGAGAAAAAAATTCTATGAAACAGTACACAGAGACAGGAAGAAAACAAATACTCAAGGGTACACAAACACATAGTGGGATAACACCAATAGGAAAGGACAGGGTTCGTTTTCAGTGTAACATTTGGTACTGCAGTCCAACCCAAAACTTCATATATCTTTCCTCTTATTGCATCCTTTGTTTCCACAAAAAAATTCTAACTAAGCATGCTTTCTGTGTTTATATGTTCACACATTTCGTACCTCATTTTTATTTTCCATTATCTTACCTCATCATTTATTTCCAAGAAAATCCTACCTAAACCTGTTTTCTCAATGCATTTCTTCCAATTCATCCCAACTCATTCTCTTAGAGGCTACCCCCTCTTAAGCTAACTTAAATCTACTGAGCTCAGATGCTAAACTAAGGGACGAGGCAATGCAGCATCACATAACAAATCAACACAAACATCAATGACAAAAATACAAATGCCAAAGCAATTGCAATATTACAACTAATATAGGGCACTGTGCAGCAAAAAAAAAAAAAAAAAATCTGGCTTAGCAGAGTAACACAAATTAAAGTTCAGTAGCACTATGCCTGGCAAACAGCAGCTTATATCGAAACATGACATAGCTCAAGCAGAAAAAATAGTACACTAAAGATAACAATGCAGATAAGGCAAATGTATAATCACATCTTAATGTCTAAGTAATTAAAGTGGTGCACCACAAGAAGTTATTCTACCAAAAAGTTACCAATTACTTGAAAAGAAAATTATGAATGCAGTTACTAGTTCCTTCTTATTGTTCTTTCCTTTCCAAGTGCTCCTTTTTTTAAAGAATGTGGATCATAAAATAATTATTTAATAGATCTGTTGACAGAAAGTGTTCACATTAGCAAATGCATTTTATTTTATAAAAGCAATGCTGCAACACAGCTGGAAAACAGATGTCAAATGAAATAAGCAACTATGAAAAGCAAAGCATAAAAATATCATTCAGTAGTCATGTGACATTTCGTAAGTTAGTAGAAATTCTCTCAACTCTCATAGAAAGACGCTTGTCATAATCAGGTGTGCAGATGTAAAAATATTTCTTGTCATTTTATTAGGCATTTCAGTAAATATCGTAAATTAAGAGCTAGTGTAATCATATGTTTTCAAGTTCGACCGTGTCGTTTTTGCGATGCTTTCTCTAAAGGAAAGACAATGGCCAGGATAATGGCCTTCCCTTTCTTTTTTTTTCTTCCTGTGCATCTTTGTTACTGTAATTGTGAAAAATTTTTGTCAAATCTGTATTGGCCAGTGCCCAACACCATTTGTAAAAATTTTTGTGGGGAGCATGGGGGCTATGTAAGTAGGCTGTTTATGTTTTCTCTATGTAAGTAGGCTGTTTATGTTTTCTCTATGTAAGTAGGCTGTTTATGTTTTCTCTATGTAAGTAGGCTGTTTATGTTTTCTCTATGTAAGTAGGCTGTTTATGTTTTCTCTATGTAAGTAGGCTGTTTAGGTTTTTTATTGGTAACGCCACCTCTGTATGACAATCACTGGCTGTGCTGTGGGCAGTCTGTGTCTGCTGTGCATTGTTGTAATACTCGCCATTGTAGTGTTAGGCAGCTGGCTGTGAACAGCGCGTAGCGTTGCGCAGTTGGAGGTGAGCCGCCAGCAGTGGTGGATGTGGGGAGAGAGATGGCGGAGGTTTGCAATTTGTCATGAACTGATATATATATTATGACTTGTGATGATATTAAGGTAAATACATTGTTTGTTCTCTAAAAAAAAAAAAAAAAAAAAAAAAAATCATGTCATAACTCTTAAAGTACGATTCTTGGTTTCCAACATCCTTTTTCACAAGTCAAGAGTCCCTACCCACTATTCATTACTCCTTACCTCATTATACATATACATGTTCGTCGACACTTCTTCAATATTTCATCGTGAGAAATACGTAGCATAATAAACATTCCTCAACAACATAATACACATCGTCGTCGTAATAATAACATCATAACACTTCAGTCAAATCTCAAAATCGTCGTAACTTCCTCCAATAATTTCTAAGCCTAAAATAATTCTCTGCTCATGTCAAAAGTGTCAGCTGCCTCAAACGTACTTTAAAAATCATGATCTCATACCAAATACATCATTCAAAGCTCTCATAGTATCACAATGATTCCGAAAAAATATGAACAGTTTACAAAGTACAGACAAAATACAGTTTCATAAGTGTGAAGTTATCCAACGGTATGATTACATTAATCCTCAGGGGGGTACATGCCTACTTTGTGTACCATGTGTGTGGCAACCACAAGGAACCCTAGCTAATATGGTATTTGCTTATACAACTTTACACATCGGTACCATATTTCTCTAACACACAAATTACACAGCTATCTGATCATTTAACTGAGAGATAAACATGTTTTTTACTACATCAGTGACAGATGTTTACGCAATTACACCGTTGGATAACTTCACACTTATGAAACTGTATTTTGTCTGTACTTTGTAAACTGTTCATATTTTTTCGGAATCATTGTGATACTATGAGAGCTTTGAATGATGTATTTGGTATGAGATCATGATTTTTAAAGTACGTTTGAGGCAGCTGACACTTTTGACATGAGCAGAGAATTATTTTAGGCTTAGAAATTATTGGAGGAAGTTACGACGATTTTGAGATTTGACTGAAGTGTTATGATGTTATTATTACGACGACGATGTGTATTATGTTGTTGAGGAATGTTTATTATGCTACGTATTTCTCACGATGAAATATTGAAGAAGTGTCGACGAACATGTATATGTATAATGAGGTAAGGAGTAATGAATAGTGGGTAGGGACTCTTGACTTGTGAAAAAGGATGTTGGAAACCAAGAATCGTACTTTAAGAGTTATGACAAGTGACGACATCGCAAATAAAGTCCATATACATAGAAAAGCCTTCACAGTAGAATGTGGCGTAACAAGGCTACGATTAATGAAGGTACAAAAATTTTTGAAACTGGACAAGTCTCCTCGTTCTTGGAGCGGTAAGCATGGAAGTAGGCAATGTAAAATTAAGGAAGAAATACAAATGGCAGTTTATGGTCACATTCATTCATTTAAAAGTAGATCAATTAATTACAGCAATGACAAGACCGAGAAGTTGTATCACCCAGAGGACCTTTTAGTGAAACATTTGCATGAAATGTTCTACGAAAAAAACCCTAATGTTGACGTTTCGTATGAAAAGCACAGAACAGTATTCAACACCACATTCAATACAGCTTTTGGGTATCCAATGAATGATACATGCTCAGTTTATGAAAAGTACACTGCTAAGATGAAAGTGTTGAATGTAATGTTACCTAAAAATTTAGATAATGACATGAAAAACAAGTTTTGAAAGAAATTAACAAGCTCACTGTTAAACAGAATGTACACAAAGTCGAAGCTGAAACATTTTATTCCAGGAAGAGAAATGCTGGTTTAAGAAGCCATAAGTCTAATGAAACAGAAGCAGCCTGCATTGACTACGAAAAAAATATATGCTTACCACACAAATTACTGATGACGTCTATTACAAAAGGCAGTTGTCTGTTTACTCTTTCAATATTCATCAACTATTAAAAAAAACTTCAGTGTTCTACATTTATAATGAAGATACTGGAACAAAATGGGGTAATAAAGGTTTTTTTTCTTTTTAGACGGCTTTGTGACAGCATTGTTGCACAAAATGTAAAACATCTTGAAGTTTCATGTGATTCATGTTCAAACCAGAACAATAATTACACTGTACCAAGGATATCTTAATTATCTTGTGAGTGAACTGAAACTTTTGGAGACAATGAAAGTAACTTCCCCTATTAGAGGACACTCTTTAATGGAGTGTGATGGGAATATGGGCCTGATTAACACATAAGGAATACCAGGAAATTCCAATGCACTGGGCGTGGATCGCGGTTGAAGCTCGGCGCAAACGTAAGCCTTTTGATGTCGTGGTGGTCAGTCAAGATATGATACAAAATTTGGGGTCATTTCTGAAGAAGTAATATTTGACAAAATGTCCGTTCTTAACAAGGCCTGTCAGAGAAGTAATCATCACAAAAAAAACACCCCTGTCCCATTCATCATCGAGAAACTTATAACAGAGCTTGGATTTTTCAGTGGTGAGAGTTTTACAGCAGCCTCAAAAGCAGCAGTCTGGAGAATATCAATCCCCTGCTTACAGAGGTAAAAATAAAGAAAAATTAATAAAACATTATTTTAAAATAATTTTGTATAATGTTGACAGTAATAGTAATAATTGTCTTTGTTAGTCCTTTGGCAACATCAAAAGAAAAGTATCAGTACCTCCAGGTTTTGAAGGAGTATTGCAGACAAGAAGCTAGAGTGTTTTACACAAAACGTTTACACTAGGCTGAAAGTGCATGTTGGGACAAAGTGGCTTTATGTTTTATTCTTATTGCTACTTTATCACATCAATTTAAAATAGCCATGAGAAACTGCTTAGCAAGAAGTATCTTTATTGTTTTAAACATTGTTTTTCATTACAAAATAATCTTACACATGGTATTTAGTAAAAAGTAGTTTTACTTTCAATACCTTCTACTGTGCTAAATACAAGTTGCACGTTTTTCCCTTGTAATATGTGACATTACTTTAAATATTATCCCAATAGAACCACAATTAAAGTATTTAAGGACTCAGGTTGTATTAAATTTATTGTGTATAACATATCCTTTCAAATGACTTTTGTATTCATTAAATTTGGCTATTAGTAACTATGAAATTCGCTTTCAAACTTTAAAATTGCTCTCGTTAACAATATGATAATGTGGGCAAGGTACGTTCTTCTCTTGTGCTTTTCATATGTAAAAAGAAGTAAGAAATCGCTCAATAGGTAAGTTTCTTTTACAACATCAGGTAACTGAAGCTAAGTAGTGGTATTGTTACTGGGGAGATGCGAATAGTTCTTTAATCGCAAGCATTTATGTGCTCGCAAATGATAAGAGTTTGTTGATAAGGGCCATTGTAAAACTCTTATGAAATTAGGGGCCGATATTTACTAAATATGTATTATTGTGCTTTTTTCTGCATATGAGTTTCGCAACATCTTCATCTTGAGCCATTACTACTATTAACTTTGAAATCTTTTAAACGCTAAATTCTTCAGTTTTTATTATCGGATACCGCACTATTACTCTTCGTTCATTCTTAGAGAACCCGAACTTTTAATTGCTCGTAATCTTTCCCCACACCTTAGGTAATGGTAGTATCCTTTGCTTATATGGGTGCTTTACAGTATAGTATAGTAGAATACTCCTGAAAATCTGCATATAACAGAATAGACCTACGTAATTCACACTGTCATACATCAAATTATCTGAGAAGCCCATGACCATGTGTGAACATTCAACGGATTGACTAGCAGCATACTCCCGAACTGCTAAATTAATTTGTCTCTTGTTTGATAAATACATGATCACAGATTCACAAAATAGTCATTACTACATTATGCCCTCATCACAATGTAACTCGATGATTTTCAAGGCAAAAAGCGCCGCTTACTGGAAAGCCAAAGAAACTGGTACATCTGCCTGAAATTGTTTAGGGCCCGCGTGAGCATACAGAAATGCCGCAACGCGACATGGTATGGACTCGACTAATGTCTGCTGGTGCTGGAGGGAACTGACAGCATGAATCCTGCAGGGCTGTCCACAACTGCGTAAGCGTATGAGGGGGTGGAGATCTCTTCTGAACAGCACGTTGCAAGGCATCCCAGATATGCTCAATAATGTTCATGTCTGGGGAGTTTGGTGGCCAGCGGAAGTGTTCAAAATCAGGAGAGTGTTCCTGGAATCATTCTGTAGCAATTCTGGACGTGTGGGGTGTCGCATTGTCCTGCTGGAATTGCCCAAGTCCGTCGGAATGCACAATGGACATGAATGGATGCAGGTGATCAGACAGGATTCTTACGTTACAAGCCACCTGTCAGAGTCGTGTCTAGGCATATCAGGGGCCCCATATAACTCCAACTGCATACGCCCCACACCATTACAGAGCCTCCACCAGCTGGAACAGTCCCCTGCTGACATGGTTTCCTTAGGTTGTCTCTATACCCGTACACGTGCATCCGCTCGATACAATCTGAAACGAGACTCGTCCGAGCAGGCAACCTGTTTATAGTCATCAATAGCCCAATGTCAGTGTTGACGGAGCCAGGCGAGGCGTAACCCTTTGCGTCGTGGAGTCATCAAGCGTGCACGAGTGGACCTTCGTCCCGAAAGCCCATACCGATGATGCATCGTTGAATGATTCGCTCGCTTACACTTGTTGATTTCAATGCTTACACAGCATTGAAATCTGCAGCAATTTGCGGACGGGTTGAACTTATGTGACGTTGAACTATTACCTTCAGTTGTCGTTGGCACCTTTGTTACAGGATCTCTTTCCGGCCGCAGTGATGTCGGATATTTTATGTTTCACCGGATTCCTGATATTCACGGTACACTCGTGAAATGGTCGTACGGGAAAGTCCTCTCTTCATCACTATCTCAGAGATGCTGTGTCCCATCGCTCTTGGGGGACGACTGTAACACTACTTTCAAACTCACTTAAATGTTGATAATCTGCTTTTGTAGCAGCACTAACCGATCTAACAACTGCGCCAGACACTTGTCTTATACAGGCGTTGCGACCGCAGCGCCGTACTCTGCCTGTTTACATATCTCTGTGTTTGAATACGCATGCTTATACCAGTTTCTTCGGAGTTTCAATGTATTCCTATAACTTTTCTGTGAAAAGTAACTGTTCTTCCTTACACTAATCTCTCTTTACATCCGTAGCAACAATAGAAATACGTCATTGTAATTACAAATAAACAAATGCGTAAAAGCGGGCAAACCGAGCGAGGTGGCGCAGTGGTTGGCACACTGGACTCGCAGTCGGGAGGACGACGGTTCAATCCCGTCTCCAGCCATCCTGATTTAGGTTTTCCGTGATTTCCCTAAATCGTTTCGGGCAAATGCCGGGATGGTTCCTTTGAGAGGGCACGGCCGATTTCCTTCCCCATCCTTCCCCCACCCGAGCTTGCGCTCCGTCTCTAATGACCTCGTTGTCAAGGGGACGTTAAAAAAAACACTAACTAACTAACTAAAAGCGGGCAAATGTATGTAATACTTGTGTTTCCATTTCTGTGTAAAGCAGGAACAAATAACAGTATAGCACAGCCATATGATAATCGCAGGTTGTTCATTACATGCGCAGTAGGCTCACAGACATACATTACTAGACTGACAAAGGCGCATCTTTTTCTGAAATCTGACGTTTGGTGAGGTAAGACGGTTGGCTCAGGATATTTCTGTATAGTACTACTAGGATTTTCTGATGCGAAAGGATGTTGTAAGCTTTAAGAAGTGGTCTAACCAAATTTTGCAGTTGAGCAAATATTTTGCAGTATTTGAGTTTAACACATACTGCACATGTAGAATAGCATTATGGGAAGAACGTCAAGTTACATATACACAGGTTTAAAGCAGATTTTTACTTTCGTAAGAACACTCAAATGAACAAAGACACTTGTTTTCACCGACAAATAGCACGTTCGAAGAAAAGCCGGAGTTAATCAAAAGTGGTTATAACACAATATTAATCTACGTCTGTTAAAAATAGACTTATTAAACTCCTAAAAATATACACAAAGTATTTAAACACTTCCGGTATTTCAGATTAGACAAACTATAAAGCAATTATTTCGGCTTACATACAGTACTAAAGCAAAAATAAGTGAGATGTTTCTAGTTATGCGTGCATGGAGACATGTTCCTTCCCTTGAATCTTTCATCCACTGCACGAGAAATTACAGTCAAACTCGATGCATATATTGAACATTAAGTCCAAATTCTAGAGGTAACGGATTAATATCTCCTTTTCTTACAACTCTTTTATCGGTAAATAAACAGCTGTTTAAACGACATTTACATTCGCCGCCGCATTGAGATTCTAAAGTGTTGAGTTCGTTGACACCAGCGACAGTGTACACGGTACTGCCAGTCTAGTCACTTACGTCTGTGAGAAGGCTATGCTCACTCCAAAGGCTGTTGTACCACATTCTACCACAGTTTAAATAAAGGTCACGACGCTCCGTCTCGGTTTTGTTGTCCCTAGCGGTAGCACTGCCCCAAGCGGCCAGCAGGCTACACTTCTGAATATGATATCGGATGTGTACGAATAATAAAGTTTATATTGGTTTGTGACATGATATTTACAATATAAAGTGTATCTAGTGGCATAAAAACCAACAATATCTAAAAATTATACATTTGTGATTATTTAGTTCCCTAATGGCCCTAGGAGATAAGAAACGGTACATTACAGGACAGTTTATTTATTATTCTCTTAATGTGTAGATATTTTCTGAATAACGTTTTCACCTTTAATAAAAAATTGCGAGTAAACGTAAGAAGATATAACCTTTTACAGAAAGACGTCGTATATTTATCCAACAAAGCAGAATTTTGCTCGCTACGCTTTGAGCCAAATCAGTAAATGTGGAACGTAGGACACCTATATGGAACGTAATAGCTACATTATTTAACGTATTAAATAAGTTACCAAAACTCTAGCTTAAAGGAACACCATAAGGACGTGATATAAGTCGTAAAAAAAACTGTTTCCTAACACTGGAGGAACGTATTCCTCAACTGTTGCTAAATCGCTTTTGAAACGAAGGTAATTACTTTTACAAAAATATTCGTATATCAGGAAGTCGAGTAAAATGTAAGAAAGGGCGAATCATTCGACTCCATTTTTTAAGTTTCAAGGTCTGAGCCCATGATAATAACAACGGACAATAACGGAAATAAATACTTCTCATGCATGCATGAAATGTGTTTCTATATTCCATTGCTTTCAGCGGAATAAGCAGCAAATATATTCGAAAGTGTTTTTCATGGCTGAAAATTAGCTTTATCACATAATCAGTGTCATTCGGCAGTTTTTACGTGTTATTGTTGTTGTGGTCTTCAGTCCTGAGACTGGTTTGATGCAGCTCTCCATGTTACTCTATCCTGTGCAAGCTTCTTCATCTCCCAGTACCTACTGCAACCTACATCCATCTGAATCTGCTTAGTGTATTCATCTCTTCGTCTCCCTCTACGATTTTTACCCTCCACGCTGCCCTCCAATGCTAAATTGTGATCCCTTGATGCCTCAGAACGTGTCCTACCAACCGGTCCCTTCTTCTTGTCAAGTTCTGCCACAAACTACTCTTCCCCCCTATCCTATTCAATACCTCCTCATTAGTTACATGATCTACCCATCTAATTTTCAGCATTCTTCTGTAGCACCACATTTCAAAAGCTTCTATACTCTTATTGTCTAAACTACACTTCTGGAAATGGAAAAAAGAACACATTGACATCGGTGTGTCAGACCCACCATACTTGCTCCGGACACTGCGAGAGGGCTGTACAAGCAATGATCACACGCACGGCACAGCGGACACACCAGGAACCGCGGTGTTGGCCGTAGAATGGCGCTAGCTGCGCAGCATTTGTGCACCGCCGCCGTCAGTGTCAGCCAGTTTGCCGTGGCATACGGAGCTCCATCGCAGTCTTTAACACTGGTAGCACGCCGCGACAGCGTGGACGAGAACCGTATGTGCAGTTGACGGACTTTGAACGAGGGCGTATAGTGGGCATGCGGGAGGCCGGGTGGACGTACCGCCGAATTGCTCAACACGTGGGGCGTGAGGTCTCCACAGTACATCGATGTTGTCGCCAGTGGTCGGCGGAAGGTGCACGTGCCCGTCGACCTGGGACCGGACTGCAGCGACGCACGGATGCACGCCAAGACCGTAGGATCCTACGCAGTGCCGTAGGGGACCGCACCGCCACTTCCCAGCAAATTAGGGACACTGTTGCTCCTGGGGTATCGGCGAGGACCATTCGCAACCGTCTCCATGAAGCTGGGCTACGGTCCCGCACACCGTTAGGCCGTCTTCCGCTCACGCCCCAACATCGTGCAGCCCGCCTCCAGTGGTGTCGCGACAGGCGTGAATGGAGGGACGAATGGAGACGTGTCGTCTTCAGCGATGAGAGTCGCTTCTGCCTTGGTGCCAATGATGGTCGTATGCGTGTTTGGCGCCGTGCAGGTGAGCGCCACAATCAGGACTGCATACGACCGAGGCACACAGGGCCAACACCCGGCATCATGGTGTGGGGAGCGATCTCCTACACTGGCCGTACACCACTGGTGATCGTCGAGGGGACACTGAATAGTGCACGGTACATCCAAACCGTCATCGAACCCATCGTTCTACCATTCCTAGACCGGCAAGGGAACTTGCTGTTCCAACAGGACAATGCACGTCCGCATGTATCCCGTGCCACCATACGTGCTCTAGAAGGTGTAAGTCAACTACCCTGGCCAGCAAGATCTCCGGATATGTCCCCCATTGAGCATGTTTGGGACTGGATGAAGCGTCGTCTCACGCGGTCTGCACGTCCAGCACGAACGCTGGTCCAACTGAGGCGCCAGGTGGAAATGGCATGGCAAGCCGTTCCACAGGACTACATCCAGCATCTCTACGATCGTCTCCATGGGAGAATAGCAGCCTGCATTGCTGCGAAAGGTGGATATACACTGTACTAGTGCCGACATTGTGCATGCTCTGTTGCCTGTGTCTATGTGCCTGTGGTTCTGTCAGTGTGATCATGTGATGTATCTGACCCCAGGAATGTGTCAATAAAGTTTCCCCTTCCTGGGACAATGAATTCACGGTGTTCTTATTTCAATTTCCAGGAGTGTATTTATCGTCCATGTTTCACTTCCATACATGGCTGCACTCCATACAAATACTTTTAGAAACGACTTCCTGACACTTAAATCTATACTCGATGTTAACAAATTTCTCTTCTTCAGAAACGCTTTCCTTGCCATTGCCAGTCTACATTTTAGATCCTCTCTGCTTCGACCATCATCAGTTATTTTGCTCCCCAAATAGCAAAACTCCTTTACTACTTTAAGTGTCTCATTTCCTAATCTAATTCCCTCAGCATCACCGTACTTAATTCGACTACATTCCATAATCCTCGTTTTGCTTTTGTTGATGTTCATCTTATATCCTCCTTTCAAGACACTGTCCATTCCGTTCAACTGCTCTTACAAGTCCTTTGCTGTCTCTGACAGAATTACAATGGCGAACATCAAAGTTTTTATTTCTTCTCCCTGGATTTTAATACCTACTCCGAATTTTTCTTTTGTTTCCTTTATTGCTTGCTCAATATACAGATTGAATAACATCGGGGAGAGGCTACAACCCTGTCTCACTCCCTTCGCAACAACTACTTCCCTTTCATGCCACTCGACTCTTATAACTGCCATCTGGTTTCTGTACAAATTGTAAATAGCCTATCGCTCCCTGTATTTTACCCCTGCCACCTTTAGAATTTGAAAAAGAGTATTCCAGTCAACATTGTCAAAAGCTTTCTCTAAGTCCACAAGTGCCAGAAACGTAGGTTTGCCTTTCCTTAATCTTTCTTCTAAGATAAGTCGTAGGGTTGGCTCTGAGCACTATGGGACTTAACATCTGTGGTCATCAGTCCCCTAGAACTTAGAACTACTTAAACCTAACTAACCTAAGGACAACACACACATCCATGCCCGAGGCAGGATTCGAACCTGCGACCGTAGCAGTCCCGCGGTTCCGGACGGAGCGCCTGAACCGCTAGAGTCGTAGGGTCGGTATTGCCTCACGTGTTCCAACATTTCTACGGAATCCAAACTGATCTTGCCCGAGGTCCGCTTCTACCAGTTTTTCCATTCGTCTATAAAGAATTCACGTTAGTATTTTGCAGCTGTGACTTATTATACCATAGCTCGGTAATTTTCACATCTGTCAACACCTGCTTTCTTTGGGATTGGAATTATTATGTTCTTCTTGAAGTGTGAGGGTATTTCGCCTGTCTTATACATCTTGCTCACCAGATGGTAGAGTTTTGTCATGACTTTCTCTCCCGAGGCCGTCAGTAGTTCTAATGGAATGTTGTCTACTCCCGGGGCTTTGTTTCGACTCTGGTCTTTCAGTGCTCTGTCAAACTCTTCACGCAGTATCGTATCTCCCATTTCATCTTCATCTACATCCTCTTCCATTTCCATAATATTGTTCTCAAGTACATCGCCCTTGTATAGACCCTCTATATACTCCTTCCACCTTTCTGCTTTCCCTTCTTTGCTTAGAATAGGGTTTCCATCTAAGCTCTTGATATTCATACAAGTGGCTCTCTTTTCTCCAAAGGTCTCTAAACGACGTTGGTTTCCCATGAAGCTTATTATCCTACTACCATGTTTAGTTACTATCGTCCTCAATTTGCAACCGCAAATGTGGGATAATTCATTTAAATCGTTTTACCATTCGAAGTGTGGATTTCTTACAGCATTTCTATAATATAAGCTCAGAAGAATTACAATACATCAGCGGAATCATCAGCAGTATTGCACTGTTGTCGTGAATACTTATGTGTATTATGTATAAAAAATGAAATTCATACGATATGAAATTTTTGGTTGGGATAAAAGAGTTCAAGACAAGTGTTGCAATCAACATTGCCGGGATCGAACATTGCTTCAGAGATTGGCAGCTCATCCTCAACATAAACAAAGTTAACTTGTTACAGATAAACAAGCATACAACCCCGTTATTATACGTTTACACGATACTCGAAAAGTCACAGGAAGTTTTCATATCCATTAAATACCTGGGACTAAGCAAACGTAGTGGTTTAAATTGGACAATCACATAACACAAATCGGAAGAAAGGCAGGTGCTAGACTGAGATTGAGGGAGGGAGGGAAGGGGAGGCATGAGGAGAGGTAAGAGGGCCTCGATTTTCAACAGTTTGTGGAAGCCTATTGATGAGAATGAATGTTCAACTACCGTCCCCTTTGCAGTCTTTTCGGACAATGATTTTCCCCAGTACATGTTTTGCATTATGACCTGTTCATCATGAGTGCTGGTTTTTTCACAATTTTGAAGTTTAGTTAGAACTGTGATGCTTTTTTTTCCATCTGTTGTGGTAGCGTGTATTGGCTTCGGCTGCCTGGGCTGCAGGGTGGCTCCTGAGCAGGCTTGTGTAGCAAATTCTGACGGCAAATACCGGTAGATGCGGTATGCTTACAGGTAATACACTTTTTAAACTCCTCTCTGTCCAACACTAGCATCTCATCAGTTATATATATTCCTAGCCAAAAAGAATAAAAATAGCACCTTACACCTCTGCCTTTTTCCAGACAGCTTGTAGGTGAAGGTAGAGTTTGATCGTTTCTGTCACTACTTTTGAGTGAAATTGCGACACTTTTTTTCCCAGCAGGGTAAACCAGTAGTATGGTATCGTCAGTTTTTGAGGTGTATTGCAATTTGGGCTGTCCTTGTGTATTGCTACGCATATGGTGGTGTAATTAGGCCTGATCTTTATGATTAATTACTAAATTAGAACCTATTTTTACTTCATTTTCCCGACCAAAATAAATAAAGCACACTAATCTAACCTTCCTCTCCTGCATCTGGACAGTTTCCATGTGTTGGGGTGCTCACGGGCTTTCCGTACAGTAGAACCACAGTTCGATTCAAAGAAAGGGCACTGCCATTTGTAATTTCCCAAGAATTCCAAGTGCCTCTGATGGTATAATTGTGTTAGCGGGGTGCACTTGGGCTTTCCATCCAGAAGGGCCAAGGTTTGAGCTCCGGAAAGGGCACTGCCAATTATAATTTCCCGCCAATTCCTGGGTGGTGGGTGGGGTGGGGTATAAGCACAACCTGGGACAAAGATATTCAAACCAAAATTCGAAATTCCAGCCAATAGGGTACATGGGGGAGGTGGAGGGTGGGGAGGGGGTAGGCGGCTGGGGGCTAGGGTCCACGTGGCAGCTGATAAAAAACACGACATCATCTGGGGGTGGGGGTGGGTGTGGTCGGAGTTGAGGGTAGACATGGCGGGAGGAGAAATTAATTGATCAGTTTAATTAAATTGCATATTAATTTGATGCCAAAATTGCACGGACAAACCCATCTCCCTACTACTTTGGAGGGCCTGCTACTCATGACATCTAAAGGTCAGTTCCGCATTGCAAAGGGATGTCTGTATACTTCCGATTAGATGGTGTAATACTGTCTACATCTACATACATGCTCCAAAAGTCACAGTACTTTGCGTGGCGAAGGGTATGCTACACCATCACTAGTCGCTTTCCTTAGTGAGAATGAAAGTATTTAATTATGAACTTACTTTGCTGGTAGATAGAGTGAGGTAAAAATTACTGTCTATATGTCTCCATATGAGCCCCGATTTCTCGAATCTTATCTTCGCTGTCCCTACACAAGACGAATGTTGATAGAAGTAGGATTGTTCTGTAGTCAGCTTCAAATACTGTTTCTCTAAACTTTCTCAGTAGTCTTCTTCCCTCCAGATATTCCCACTTGAGTTCCCGAAGCGTATCCATAGCATGCTAATCGAACCTACCAGTATCAAATGTAGTAGGCCGCACTTGAACTTCTTCATTGTCTTCTTTCAATCAGACCTTGTGCGAATCCCACTCACTCGAGCAGTATTCACGAATATGTCACACTAGCGTCCTATATGTGGTCCCCTTTACAGATGAATCACACTTTCCTAAAATTCGCCCAATAAACCGAAGTCGAACATTCGCCTTCTCTACCACAATATTCACATGTTCGTTCCATTTCACATCACTTCGCAACGTTACGCCAAGATTTATAAACGATGTAACTATCTCAAGCAAGACACTAATAATACTTTATCCAAACATTACGGGTTTGTATTTCCTCCTCATCCGCATTAAATTAAATTTTTCTCCATTTAGAGCCAGCTGCCATTCCTCACACCAACTAGAATTTTTGTCTAGGACAACATCTCCCTACAGTCACTGATCTTTGACACCTTCCTGTACACCACAGCATCATCAGCGAACAACCGCAGACTGCTGTCCACCCTGTCCGCCAGATAATTTATGTATTCATAAAACAGAAACGGTCCTGTCGCACTTTCCTGGGGTGCCGCTGATGTTATCCCTGTCTCCGATGAACACACGCCGTCGAGGACAACATACTTGGTTCGTTTACTTAAGAAATCTTCGAGCCAGTCTCATGTCTTGGAGCCTATTCCGTATGCTCGTACCTTGGTTAACAGTCTGCAGTGGGCACTGTGTGGGATGTTTTTCAAAAATCTAGAAATAAAGTCTCCTGTTGACCTTCATCTATAGTTATTATATTCGAACACAGAATATGCTCTATAATTCTGCACCAAAGCTATGTTAAGGACATTGGTCTGTAACTTTGCAGGTCCGTTCTTTTACACTTATGTACGGCAATCACCTGCGCTCTTTTCCAGTCCTTGGCACTTTGCACTGGTGGAGATATCACGATAAATGCAAGCTAAGTAAGGAACCAATGACATAGAGTACTCTTTGTAAAGCCGAACTGGGATACCAACCTGACGTAGGTACTTACTCGTTCTCATCTCTTTCAGTCGTTTCTCTACATCAAGGATGCTTATTAGTTTGGCATCCATACAGGTCTCTGTGTCACAGTACCATTCTTCTGCGTGAACGACTTTTCAAAATATGGTATTTAAAACTTCGGCCTATCTTTTGCTATCTTCTGCTGGCAAAACTGATCAACAAGTGACTGGAAGGAAGCCATAAACTTGCTCAGCGATTTTACATAGGACCAAATTTTTTTTTTCGGTTCACTGCCAGATCTTTTGCCAAAGTATGACCGTGGCAGTGCTGTATGCATCGCGCATAGATCTTTTCGCAGACGCACGAATCTCTGCTAATCTTTCCCTGTCATCTGCGCGTCCTCTTTTGAACTGCGAGTGCAACAGCCTTTGCTTCCTCAGCATTTTCCGAATTTCGTTATTAAACCATGGTGGATCTTTCCCTGGTAGGTCTTTCCGTCCTTAATCCTCTTACTAGGCACATACTTGTCCAGAGCACGATTTACATTCTGTTTAAACTTTGCGCATAATTCCTCTGTGTGCATCATTCTGGAACTAAATGATTGCATTTCATTGACTAAGTGAGGTGCTAACAACTGGTTATCTGCTCTTTCTAGCATAATCACTCCCCTAGCCCTTTTGACTGATTTATTAACTTTCGTAACCGCAGTCGCTATGATGACATCACGATCACCAATCCCCGTCTGGTCTGGCCTGCTTGTAGCTATAAGGTCCAAGGTATTTCCATTGCGTGTGGGCTGCCGAGCTAGCTGCTCAAGGTAGTTTTCGGAAAACGTGTTGAAACGTACTTCACAAGACTGTCTGTCTGTACCCTCTGCAATGAATCCATACACGTCCCAGTCTATCAGTCTATACTCTGTATGTTAAAATCATTGCCAACTAGTATCGTATGATCTCGGTGTTCATGCGCAACTGACTTCCTCTGGATGAAACAGCGACCAAAGTAAGTTCATAAGTAAATACATTATCGTGAAATAAACTTGCACAATATCTTTTCTATGTCGATGATATTTGATTTGTTCGTGTAATTCTCCTTTTTCAAAATTAACTGCACCATCGATCATTCCATAAATAGAATAACGCTACGGATCAACAAGGGGTTTTGTCTCCATCGCAGTCACTGTGTCTCGTCGTCTGTCTCTTCGCAGATATACACTGAAGCGCCAAAGAAACTGGTATAGGCATGCGTATTCAAATACAGAGATACATAAACCGGCAGAATACGGCGCTGCGATCGGCAACGCCTATAAAAGACAAGTGTCTGGCTCAGTTGTTAGATCGGTTACTGCTGCTACAATAGCTGGTTATCATCATTTAAGTGAGTTTCAACGAGGTGTAATAGTCGGCGCACGAGCGATGGTCACAGCATCTCCGAGGTAGCGATGAAGTGGGGATTTTCCCTTACGACCATTTCACGAGTGTACCGTGAATATCAGGAATCCGGTAAAACATCAGGTCTCCGACATCGCTGCGGCCGGTAAAAGATCCTGCAAGAATGGGACCAACGACGACTGAAGACAACCGCTCAACGTGACAGGAGTGCAACCCTTCCGCAAATTGCTGCATATTTCAATGCTGGGCCATTAACAAGTGTCAGCGTGCGTACCATTCAACGGAATATCGTCGATATGGGCTTTCGGAGCTGAAGGCCCACTCGTGTACCCTTGATGACTGCATGACACAAAGCCTTAACCCCGCCCCCCCCCCCCCCCCCCACCAATACCGTCATCTGGCTGCTGATGGCTGGAAACATGCTGCCTGGTCGGACGAGTCTCGTTTCAAATTGTATCGAGCGGATGGAAGTGTACCGGTATGGAGACAACTTCATGAATCCGTGCACCCTGCATGTCAACAGGGGGCTGTTAAAGTTGGTGGAGGTGTTGTAATGATGTTGGGTGTGTGCAGTTGGAGTGATATGGGACTCCTGATACCTTTAGATACGATTCTGACAGGTGACACGTACGTAAGCATCCTGTCTGATCACTGCATCCATTCATCTCCATTGTGCATTCCGATGGACGCCTTGCAACGTGCTTTTCATAAGAGATCTCCCGCCTGTCGTACTCTTACGGATTTATGGACAGTCCTTCAGAATTCATGATGTCAGTTCCCTCCAGTACTACTTCAGACATTAGTCGGGTCCATGTCCCGTCGTGTTGCGGCACTTCCGCGTGCTCGCGGGGGCCCTACACGATATTAGGCAGATGTACCAGTTTCTTTGACACTTCAGTGTAATATGTACTACACACTATATATCCAAAGTTCCCTGAACCAACACAGCAAAGTGTGACATGTAATGTAAGGAGTTTAACGTTGATGTGGGTGGGATGTGACAGTAAGGCAGGAAACGCACGTGAACTTGGCAACAGGTACGCTGCTAACTACGCCGGTAGTAACGAGACAAAGACAGCCAGTGTTGTCATTGCGTGAGAAAAGCTACAAGCGTCGTGGTCATGCCCCACGCTTCGCCACGTGTTTACACCTTACGAAGTGGTTAACGCGGCGAGGCAAACAAAGAAGGCCCTATGCAAATGGCAGCTTAATCAGCGCGACGAGGCCCGGCGACAGGAGCTGTCGTCACGGCCGTCACAGCAGCAGATCGCGCGAGATTAGCCCAGTTCTGTTATCGCCCGTCGGTCAACAAAGGAGGCAGGGCCCCAGGAACCCTGCTCGCCGGCGATGACGCGGCCGGCCCACCTGTTACATCAGCCACTCGAGAGCGCAGCTCCTTTGTGCCCGTGAACAGTTTCCGCAATCTGTATATCAGTGAGTCAGTGCGGAGTTGTTCTTTTGTCTCTTTACAATGGCTTTCAAGTGGCTCACTAGGCTAAAAAACACGCTTTGCACGGCTACTGCATTTTGTTATAAACGACGTAGCTTGTGGCACAAGGAGATATTGAGGCAATCCCAAGAACATGGAAATTCGACAGTGCACAATTCGATGAACGATTCCTAATGACATCTCTGGTAAAATTTATGGATATTTACTCCCAGCGTTCTGCTGGTCCAGCTGACTTTTTACGCCACACAACACTTTGTACACTCCCCCATGAGCACAAAGCGATCGGGGTTAAGTGACGATATTTTGTACTCATCTATTTGTCTTATGTAATGCCACCTAAGCTAGTGCTAATGTGATGGTGGCTAAACCATAAAATCTCACCGAGCTAGGTGGCGTAATGGTTAGCACACCGGACTCGCATTCGGGAGGATGACATCCTGATTTAGGTTTTCCGTGATTTCCCTAAATCGCTTGAGGCAAATGCCCGGATGATCCCTTTGAAAGGGCACGGCAGACTTCCTTCGCCGTCTGCATCTACATCTACATTTATACTCTGCAAGCCACCCAACGGTGTGTGGCGGAGGGCACTTAACGCGCCATTGTCATTACCTCCCTTTCCTGTTCCAGTCGCGTATGGTTCAAGGGAAAAACGACTGCCGGAAAGCCTCCGTGCGCGCTCTGATCTCTCTAAGTTTACATTCGTGATCTCCTCGGGAGGCATAAGTAGGGGGAAGCAATATATTCGATACCTCATCCAGAAACGCAGCCTCTCGAAACCTGGACAGCAAGCTACACCGCGATACCGGCCTTCCCTAACCCGATGGGACTGACGACCTCGCTGTTTGAACCCCTCCCCCAAACCAACCAACCAACCAAGCATAAAAACTCATCGTTTCCATTGAGTTCGCGAACAGCGGAGAAGACAGCTGTGCATGGCATGCTCAGCTACATTTGACCAAAAAAAACAAATGGTCCCGTTAGAGTCCTTGATGAGAACCCTCCAAGGAATTCCAAGTGCCATGATCAGAAACGACATCACGCTTAGAATATCCAAAATTAGTTACGCACTAAAAATCAGTGACCGATTAGTCAGTTTTTAGGTTAGCATGATCCACTTCCAACATAACATGTTTACCGTATTCCATGTTCCCCAGAAAACGTCTGTACTGGCAAGGCGAAGAGAGCAATACATACAAGAACTGGGAAACATAAATGATTGATTTCTTCCGGGTAGGCACGACAAATTCAAAGAAAGACATTGTTTCCAGCAGGCTGTTTGGTTCAAATAAGTACTTTGTTTGCCCAGTTTTAAACTTTAGAGTATTTTAAAATGAATATATGGATGGGGACACATTCTCCTACTAAGTATATATATCAGAAGCTACATGCAGTGCACATTTACACTCGACATGGTCGTTATTTATTCGGACAATGTATCCGTTGATGAGTCTTCGTCACTCCTTGCACATAGAAGACTTGGAATACATACCAAAAATTCTTATGTCTTAAGAATCCAGTCGTGCGTTTAGTTTTTGATATACTTTTGCCAAGAACTTGCAGAATAACAATTAAGACGAAATTGTTTTCATTCGGGCTGTGGTATCAATCACACTTTGGGCACGTGTGAGTTACTTTCCGATCAAAAAATACCATGAAGCCGACACACCCTCGACAGCCCTAAGAGATGTACAAGTGGAGGAGTATGACGTAGGAAATAAATAAATAAATGAATAAATAAAACCTGAAAGTCCCAATATCGAAGTTTGGAATAAGTAATGAAAATAATTACACACGAGTAGAACTCTACATGATTTTCTACAAGAGCTAAACGAGCAAATAATCTTTTCTCGTCCTTTTTTTGTGTTCTAAGAAAGGAAACCAAACGCCAGATAACCAGCTACTTTCAAACAAAATGGTCATCAACTGATCTATTGAGGAACGTCAGGGGACCCTGTAAATACACAACGTACCACCATACCGTCAGACTGCCCAAGACGCTACTGACAAACAGAATCTTTTGTTGAATGTTATTTACAAAATAATCACGTCAGGACGTAGCATAATTAATATCTCAGTTCGAGTGACCAACGTAGGTGTCTGTAATGTAACGATGTACTTCGCGAAATATGTATGGAGCCCACCTTTGGCTTTCTTGATGACTTCTCCTTTCAATTCCAGAACTGTGACATAGAATACACTCCCATCTCGAAAGCAGTTAATTGCTTAATAGCCTTGGCAATCATCTGTTGTGCTATCTTTCCCTCGGTTTTGTTCCAAGTCTCACTAATGATCTTGATATTGGACCCGACATAATAGAACGTTATTCTTATCTCAAGTGTAACTTTCAATATGTCACTTTAAAGATGCCGTCATTCCATTTTCTTGTAAAATGAAGTTATTAATTACGTCTTTGTCAATTAAATTGGTGATGACATTGTAATGAAATATGTGGTGAAAAACTTTCGGTTATTACACTGCCTTTTTTTAAATAGATTAGGGATCCGATTTTCGTGTGCATAAATCATATTTGAAATAATCAACTGTGTTGACATTCAATAAAGCGACAGATGAGTTAACGTGTTTTTGGTTACGGTGTTTTGCCGGGTGTTGATTCAGTCCTCAAAAGACATATTAACTTAGCTCCTCCCGAACAGACCATGAAGGCCCAACGGTACCGACCGGCCGCCGTGTCATTCTCAGCCCACAGACGTCACTGGATGCGAATATGGAGGGGCATGTGGTCAGCACACTGCTCTCCCGGCCGAGACCGGAGCCTCTACTTCTCAATCAAGTAGCTCCACAGTTTGCCTGACAGGGGTTGAGTGCACCCCGCTTGCCAACAGCGCTCAGCAGACCAGATGGTCACCCATCCGAGTGCTATCCCAGCCCGACAGCGCTTAACTTCGGTGATCTGACGGGAACGATGTCACCACTGCGGCAAAGCCGTTGGCAAAAGACATATTGCCAAACACTATAAATGAATTAGGGACAGAGATAAGAATCCATGATAACATGATACACACAGCCTCTGTGTTGATAAGATCGTCATAAGGTGAAGAAATGGATATTACGGAAGAAAACTCGCATTTGCACTGTGTTTCATAAACACCTGCTAGACAACGGATTCAGATCCAATTTCTCACTTTCAGATCGAGTGCCATAAACGTGCACACAATTAATGATGCTTGTAGTACACGAGATGCAAGAAGCGAGATACAGTGAAATCAGAAGGCTCAGCAGTGCTGTAAGTAAAACCATGAATCAGTTTGGGGAAGTACAGACACACACCTACGTGTTATGCTAAGGGGTTCACGATAGACAAGAGGCACGAGTGTGGCATATCTGAAGTGAAGAGCAGGCCGAATAGGGCGTCAATGCTGGCTATTCGAGAAGGAAACAAAAAGTATGCAATACCAAACGGACACGTCCCTACTAAAAGCAAGAACAGGAAGGACAAGAAAGTTATGGACAGTTTCTGGGAGAAGAAAGATAATACGCTGAAAGTCATAAGAAACGGACAAATTTAGATACTCGTAGGTGATTATGATACACAGATTCGAAGTGAGGGCCAACACAAGTGAACAATAGGAGACTACTCGGCACATCGGAGGACAAACATAAGCGGGGAAATTTTAACTTAATAGCGTCGAAAACACAAAATCATGTTAATGACGACAAACTGCTGTCTCGAACCGATTAAGAAAACAGCGTGGCCGAGCCCACGCACAACGCACAAGCATTCGAGTTGGGAAAAAAGTAAATAAAATATGAAAATAAATACATAAAAAAGGATCGTGAGCGTCAACGTCGTCAAGCACAAAAAAACTAGAATCTGATTGCTATCTTACAGAGCTGAAGTGCAGTTTTATTCTGAACTGAGGTAGACAGCAACAGGAAACACCAAGGTCGAGAACAATTAAGAAGCAACCGAGGCACATACGAGCAAGGAATCGAAATATTCAATTAAACACAAGAATCTCGTTTCACAAGGACTTGTGGCTCTACTGTGTAGCTTCATCATGATGGCGTTATCTTGGGTAAAGTATTTCAGAGGTACAAAAATCCCCCATTAGGATCTCCGGATGAGGGATATTCAGGAAGATGTCATCACGAAAAACAAAACTGGCCTTCTACGGGTCTGAGAGTGGAATGATTGATTCCTTAATCGAGTGGGCAGAGAATTTTTTTTTAAAAAAAGAGATGGGTAGATTAGATTTAGATATTGTGGAAATGAGTGAAACGCGATGACAGAAAGAACAGGACTGTTGGTCAGGTGAATACAGGGTTATAAACGCCAAATCAAATAGAGGTAATACAGGAGTATGTCCTATAAATGAATAAGAAAGTGGGAATTCTGATAAGTTACTATGAACAGAATAATGAACACGTTATCGTAGCCAAGATAAACGCGAAGCTAACACCCGCATTGCAAGTTTGTGTGCCTACTAACTCCACGTATAACGAAGAGGTTGAGAGAATTTATGACGAGATATAAATTAGATACTTAGTTAAGGAAAATTAGAGTTTAATTCCGATCGGAAATGGAATTCTATAGCAGGAAAAGTACGAAAAGGAATAAGAGTAGATGAATACGGAGAGGAGGAAATGAATGAAAGAGGAAACCATCTGGCAAAATTGTACACTAAACACAATCTAACCTTCGTTAATACTTCGTTTCAGATACATGTAAGAAAGTTTTGTGCATGGAAGCGGCCTGCAGACAGTAGAAGATTTCAGAAAGAGTAAATAACGATAAGACAGAGATTTCGAAACTAGGTCTTAAACTAGAAAACATTTCCAGGGTTATGAACCACAGACTGAAACTAAAGGAATTGCAGTGAAGTAGGAAGGCTGGAAGATAAAACTAATACAGTATATACGTGATCTATATAATGGGAATAAATTTGAAGACAGTATTATAGAAAAGGAAGGAGATGGAGATGCGGTGAGAGGACGGAGAAGAGTTTGACGGAGCACTGAAAGACTTAGGTCGGAACATGGCCATGGAGTAGATAGCCTATCAGAACTATCCTTGAGAGAGACGACTGTGACAAAACTGTTCCATGTGCTAATGCAAGATACGCGAGACAGACGAAGTACTTCGAGGGGAATGTAATAATTCTTACTGCAAAGGAGTGCTGATGCTCACATGTGTGAATGTTACCGATCTGTCATTTGTGAAATTTAGCTCTGACACGAATTTTTAACAAAAAAAATTCGTCAAACACCCGTGCAAATTGAAAAGTTATTTAAGTTTTCGCTACGAGTTTCGGCAATTCAATATGCCATCTTCAGTCCCCATATAAACCTTTCGAAAATTATCGATACTACCATACTAGGGTTATCTGTTCCTGGATGTCGTGAATTCTAAAATGCTTTCTTCGAAAACTTGACTGCAACTGTGCGGACCTGCAGTCTTCGAAGAAATTCACGACATCCAGAAATAGATGGTCCCAGTATGCCAATACCGACAATTTTTGAGAGGTGCATCTGGGGCATGTACTCGTAGATGACATATTGAATTGCCGAAACTGTTAGTACAAATTAAATAAAACAAATTCTCAATTTGCAAGGCTGTTTGACGAATTTCTTTGTTAAATATTCGACCAGCCGCTGTCTCACGTCCACAATGCATCAACAGAGTCTGACATGAATAGTCCAGGTGGGACTATGTGCATATACGTGTGGTTTTAGTATCTTAACTTGCATTTATTGCACTGAAGCTGGCCATACAGAGACCAAAATCTAGATTTACAGCAGCGAGGACTGAGGCGTCCTGCACGGTTCGCAGGGCTCCTCCCATCGCAGGTTCCAATCCGACCTCGGGCATAGGTTTGTGTGTTGTCCTTAGCGTAAGTTAGTTTAAGTTAGATTAAGTAGCGTGGAAGCTTAGGGACAGATGACCTCAGCTGTTTGGTCCCATAGGATCTTACCACAAACCTCCACATTTTTTAGATTTGCAATAAACATCATGTAGGACTGAGTGCTGTTCCCCTTACTACGTGAAATGAATACAGTCGCTGCATACAGCTGTTTCCCTATGGAATCAAACCTCATGCACAAGACAGGATGGCGTGGAGAGCTGCAACAAACAGTCTTCAGACAGAATATCATAAAAACAACATTTTGCAAACCACTTCCAAATATATTTATGTATTCTTCCTGCTGTAATGTGCACGCACAGCAAGCAAAGTTTTTATTTTCTACCTTTACTTATGTTGTACTTCAAACATTAACAAACGATCTGCCCTGGCAGCACTAATTATGTGTGACCGGCTGACTTGTCTCGCGTAGCGGTAACAAACTATATACACAAACTTTCCTCCTGAATCAGTGTGTCTACTAGTTGGATGAGGAATTCCGTCTTATGCAATACACCTTTGGAGATTTGTTTCACCCAGACATGTTTCAGCACTTTTGTGCTATTTCAGTGGATTACTTTATTTCCTTTTTGTAAAATTGTTATTACATATATCTTTTAGAAAAAAAAACATTTGTTCAAAATAGTTACATTTGTGAATGAAGTGACTGTTGTCAGATATTATACATGGTTTGTTTACGGTTCACAGATGAGATATGCATTATTGGGCTGATGTACTGTATGTTGTTTGTTACAGTATGTCTAAACTCCCCCTGTCGGAGGTTCGAGTCCTCCCTCGCGCATGGATTTGTATGTTGTCCATAGCGTAAATTAGTTTAAGTTAGATTCATTAGTGTGTAAGCCTAGGGACCGATGACCTCAGCAGTTTGGTCCCATAGTCCTTACCACCAATTTCCAGTTTTTTATGTCTAAAGTTCTGGTTTTATAGCTTGTTTGGGAAAATGATGGATCTATGCATTACTTTACACACCTTACATGAAGCTATTGAATGTTTATGTTGGTAGTTGTGAGTCTGCTACACAATCTACAACTTGTCATCTGCAAACAGCAAAACTTAACTTTTTACTTTAGTTCATTGTGCATTTCCGAACGAAAATGAGTATGCATCGCATGAAACGTCCCCTCAGAAAAATTATTAATAACTGTGCTACGCGCTGTTAACAGCCAACTGCCCAACACTACAATACCAATGTTCCAACAATGCAAATCAGCCACAGACTGCACACAGCACAGCCAGTGATTTTCATACAGAACGCTACGTGGCGTTACCAATAAAAGAACCTAAACAGCCTACTTACATAGCCCCCATACTCCCCACAAAAAAATTTGCAAATTGTTTTGGGCACTGGCCAATACATATTTGTTAAAATTTTTTTCACAATTACAATAACAAATAAATCAAATGCACACATTTATTGATACAATGGTGGTCAAAAGCTAAAATTTTCTCACAGTCCATAAAGACAGTCCTGATCGTTGATCACAGTAAAATTGCAGTGTTTTCCTCAAAGTCTGAGCAGTAAAAGAAGATGCACACGGAAGTAGTGGATTTCCATGCAGTCTTGAAGAAGTAGTGTTGTCCTTCCAACGGAAAGACAGTGCTGACTCCTGACCTGAAGACAGGTAATGGGCCACAACAGAGCAAACCCACAGCAGAGTCAGTCGAAGTTTTGAAGAATATTAGTAGGCAGGTCATCACAGAGTAGACCCATTGCAGTCATATTATGGCATTGGTGGGCCACCCGAGGTGCAGACCCACTGCAGTCCTTGTGGAAATAATGGTATTGGTGGGCCATCAAAGGTGCACACCCAGTGCAGTCCTTGTACAGACGGCCAGCAGCCATCTGTTGCGACTGTGCAAGTGCACAATCACCATCGACGAGTCTTGCGGACAATATAGCAAGTCCATAAACCATCACTTGTGCACTCACAAAGTTTTGGAACTGTCCTTAGAACCAGCAATAGCAAGTCCATAAACCACCACTTGTGCACTCACAGAGTTTTTGGAATTGTCCTTAGAATCAGCAGTGCTGTTAACCAGTCCCTTGCTGAATTATCGACACATGTGCAAACACTAACAGTCCCAACTTCTCACATATTGTGCATATTCTATGATCAACAGAAACTGCAGACAATATAGCAAGTCCAAAAACCACCACTTGTGCACTCACAAAGTTTTTGGAATCGTCCTTAGAACCAACAATGCTGTTAACCAGTCCCTTGCTGAATTGTTAACAAACGTGTAAACAGTTAACAGTCCCAACTTCTCACATATTGCGCATATACTATGACCAACAGAAATTTGTGCAGTGAAATGAATGCTTACAAGTTACTTAATTTGATGAATTGGTGTCAATTACAATTTTATAACATGAGAATGCAATAACAAAGGTACAAAATACATCATTAAAGAAAATAACAATACAGATAACATTTGGATTAATACGGGCATTACAAAAGAATAGAAATAGACATATACAAAGGTGTTACAGGTATTATGACACAAGTAAATATATAAAATAATGAGAATAGTTTTCAAAACATTAATTTTACACATGAGCATTAAAACAGCACAGAATAAATAATGTGTAAACATCTTTACAAAGAAAATAACATATTATTAGAAAAAATTCTACAAGATAACTCGTATCAGCTAAACACATAAAGACACAAAGAACACAGATACACAAGGTACACAGACACATAGAAGAATAACACAAAAGGACACGACAGGGTTTGTTTTCAGTGTGACATTTGGTACTGTAGTCCAGACCAAAACTTCATTTCATAGATGTTTCCTCTTATTTCACTTTTTTTTACCTTGTCAATGCATTACTTCCAATTCATCACAACTCATTCTCTTATATAGCCTAACCCCTCTTAAGCTAACTTAAATCTACTGAGCTCAGATACATAAACTAAGGGACGAGGCAATACAGCAGCACAAAGCAATTAACACAGACAGCAATGACCAAACAAATGTAAATTGGCAAAGCAAGCAGCTATATACATAAATTGGCAGAGCAAATGCAACATTACAACTAATATGAGCCAATGTGCAGCAACAAGAAAATTAAATCGGTAGTAAAACTGGCTTAACAGAGTAATACCAAGTCAAATTCAGTAACACTATGCCTGGCAAACAGCAGCAGCAAATGCTATAACTTATATCTAAACATTACAAAGCTCAAGCAGAAAAAATGTTACACCAAAGATGGCGATGTTTAATACCTATGTCACATCTTAACACTAGAGTGATGCATCACGAGAACTTATTCTAGCAGACAAGTTACCAAATCGTAAAAAAATTATTTATGCAATTCCTGTGAAGGCAAATGTCTATTTGTGTTCCCTTGCTTTTTTTTTTTTTTTGAAGTAGATCATAAAATTATTATTTTCTGGATCTGTAGGCATAAAATATCTACATTAGTTGTAAGATGGCAAGAACTATGCCCCTTACATGAAGTCATTAAAGATCACCTAACTCACGTTGAGCAAACAGTAGGGCTGAACAAAAAATGACTGACAAGGCACAATGCATCTTGTAGAGGGTATAGTATGGACGTATTGAAATAATTAATGTCGGGTGATGGTTTTAAAGTAATTCACACGACATGAAAACTTTGTGGAAATGGGTCAATTTACTGGAGGATAGTTTATCCCAGGGAAGTACTCAGAGCTCAGTCTGGAACCGCGGGACTGCTACGGTCGCAGGTTCGAATCCTGCCTCGGGCATGAGTGTGTGTGATGTCCTTAGGTTAGTTAGGTTTAAGTAGTTCTAAGTTCTAGGGGACTGATGACCACAGATGTTAAGTCCCATAGTGCTCAGAGCCATTTGAACCATTTTTTTGGAAGTACTCAGAACTGACCGTGGTCACCGGGGGAGCGGCTAAGGGAAGCGACAATGGGCAGCTTAGGGCAGCTCAAGCTCTGAGAAAGTGGTAATGGGGTGCGGCCTCCAGCCGCCTTAAGATGAGTGACAGCATGGGTGTTTGACCCCGACCTCATGCTGGTGTATCGGGAGGCTGACGGAGAACTTGTTCGGCTGTTGATAAATGTCCGTCATTCCATTTTCAGTGAAACATGCGAGAATGCGAGAAAGCAGCGCAAAGCTATGGTGGAGTGGTACACAGAGGTCAAAATATGTATGTCCGTGACTATAGCAACTTTACGCTGAATTCATGGTCCACAGAGTCTGAAGTAAATCAGGTGAAGAGCGACAGAATGAAATATGCCGGCCTCCAATGGGAACGTAGGACCAAGGAATTTGAAGTACTCTCCTGGGAGTCAGAATTCCGGAAAACTTGGTGTTTGTGCAGACGCTAACTTTGATGGGTGGCCTGGGAGGAGCTAAATAACAGAAGTTGAGGGGAAGGGGTATTTTGTGGGAATTTGTTCACTTCCCAGAGCAGGCATTGGTCGGCACTGGGAAGTGATGCATAATTAAGGTGACTTGCCCTGCAATTATCGTAAGTGATTTTGCTGGAGGGGAAACCGAAGCAAAGAGCGGACTGTGGGAAGTCTCTGTAGAGGTCTTCCATTCCCAGCTTGCCTAGAGTGCGGACGTGGCGTTCTTTACTCAGCTTGCCTGAGAAAGAGTGAGCATCTCTGCAGTTTAGGACTTCGCAAATGGAACGATTGAGCTTGGAGATAGAAAGTTTTGGTTCAGCTATGTACTGAGGAAGATAGCTAAGAGTGAATAGACGAGCGCAGCCTTGCAGCGCCACGAGGTCGGCCGACGTCCACACAGCGACGCCGCTCCGCCACGCTGCATTTGGTGATAATGTGCCCGCTCCGGACACTGATTAATTTGTGAGATCACGTCGGCAAAGTTTCCACGAGAGTTTCCTGGGCTGTGTATTGTAGAATTCTTCTCGCACTTCGCATTACACCTGTGTCAGTCGATAGGAATTACCTTTGAGTTATCGCGCTTTACTCCACCCAAACGCAATTTATTACCACTGCCTGATAGGAGAGATTTGTAATGTGATGGTTGAAGGTCAGGAGTTAAAAAATAAATTTGTGCTGATCGACTGCATCTGTTCTCAATCAAGTATTTGATATCCCAAGTCACTTCCTTAATTAATTTTATGTTCAACATTTGCATCTGGTGTTCAATAGCTGAATATAACTTCAATGTGCACCCCTTTTTAATCAAAAGTGATCAATTCCGAATAAATTAATGTCAACACTGCCACCGCAGTTCAATCAGGAGTCACAGGGCCCTATTACTTTTTTGCACTATCCGATATTGTGGCAGTTTTGCACTCTCTGTTGATCTGTTAGTCAATTAGTTGGGGTGAACACACACCAAAACCAGCTAAGTGATGGGTGGGGTGTTACATATGGCTGACCCATGCCAGGATACGATACTTCAGGATTTGCTAGGAAGTAGTCTTAAAAAAGGAAATTTTTCCACGTGATCCATTGCTTAGCCATTTTTAATTGAAAAACGGGCTAGCATTAGTTACAATAAGTTACATTGTCTTCTTCATGTGCTGTCCTTTCAAATTGACATTTATGGGTGCGTCTGCATTCTATTTGTGAGTTGTTGGAGTACTTATGATGTGCAGTGCCGTAATCAGCCGATGCTGAGCACACAGAACACAATCATTGGTACTAGCATTTTTGGGGGAATTCTTTATGAACTGTTTGTTGGGTCATTGCTCATGCCCAGTGTATCAATTTGTGTCCTGATATATGTTTTGTGTTATCTAATTATTGAGTGTAAGGGGTACCTGGGTTTTGAGTTTTCGTGTAACATAAAAGTGCAATGATAACGAGGGGAAAAGCCAAGACAACGGCAGAATATAATCAGGATGTTACTCGGGAGAACATGGGTGATAGTAGGGAAAGCTCTACCGAGGGGCGTGACAAACGCGAGTTGCAACTTCCTGAAACTGCGTCTCACGACTGGTTTAGTCCGCTGAATAGCAAGGACGTTGATTCAGGCAGTGATACTGAGGGCTAGGGGGACGCAGGGAGTACAGGATTAATCCATAAGTATGGAAGATCCAGCCTAAGATGCCAGAGTGTGTTGGAACAAAACGGTGTCCGACCATTATCAAACGATTCATTCACAAGTGATCCGACGGGGGCGCGGAGACGGTACTTGTCTAGATATCGAAGGGTTCCTCAAAACAGAGGAGAAGAGTCTCATTTTCAACCACAAAAGGACGAGGATCAAAATGCAGCTACTCTCAAAAACATTGCGGACCTGTTGCAACAGATGCACACGGTGAACTTAGAGCAGAGCGCCAACCTTAATGCCGAAATTCAAAAGGCGAATTCGGAGCTGAAAGACAACCTTAATTCCGAAATTAAAAAGGCAAATTCGGAGCTGAACTATAGGCTCACAGAAGTTCATAGGGAAGTAAAAAAGGAGGTAAAGAATCTCGGCGTCAAAACAGAGAACGAGGTTGCCATCATCAAACGAACGGCAATTGAAGCCAAATTAATTGCGAAAGGAGCAAGGAAAGTAGCGAGAGAAACTCGGGACTCCACGCTAAGCACGGCAAAAGTAGGAAAGGTCATGTTATCAAGGCTACAAAGCCGGATAAAATGTGTTGAAGAAAAGCAACAAGAGCAACCGGACATAGGGCCTAACGAGATGTTGAAAGAGGAGAAATTTAGAGGACGAGGTAAAACGTCTCATTACAGAGACATCCGGAAAGTAGAAGGGTGTAATTATAATTACTGCGTCGACTGAACCGTCACTTGTCGGAACACAGATAACCGCTTCACGGTGTGACAAAGTTGGCACTATTAGCAACGGGAGTCACGCCTTCATTTACAGCTCTGAGGCAACGACAAAGGTAAACACGGACAGCGCGCAGCAGTCCAGTGAGCAGAATTGCTGTCAGCTGATTAGATGTACCAAACAACTGTCGAAAATACAGAGGAGGAGAGATGACGATAGCGTGTCGGAACGAATTAGTCCACGTCCCGAAGTTCATACGAATCGTAAGAACGGTCGAAATGATAACTGGAATGATGACCGGTTTGACTACAAGCATTTTGTATCAGTCCGAAAGTTCCATCACTACAAGGACGAAGGTAATAGGTTGCATCCAAAAACTTTTATGGGACAATTCGAGTTATCTTTGCCCCCACACTGGCCATTGATGTACCAGCTGGATTTTGTGTGCTCCCATATGGAGGGCGCGACCGCTGAGTACATGAGAAATGTAGCGAAGACGAGCGTCTCGTTCGAAGAATTCAAAAATGCCTTCTTGGGCACGTATTGGTCTAAAGAAACCCAAGAAAGGATCAAACAAGAAATTATGATGTCCAGAGATATGGAACGGGTAGGGTACCGGAGTCCGGTCAAATTTTTTGAAAATATGACAAAAAGGAACCAGTACCTAGACAACCCATGTAGCGGTACGGAAATCATCAGATTGTGCTACATGAAACTTCCCATCTGGTATCAACAATCACTTGCCGGTCGTTGTGGCAGCGATACTGAGGTATTTAAGGGCATTTTGCGCGAACTGTAATTTGCATTTCAAGAGGAACAGGCGCGGGATAAACGCCGACAGCGTGAACAAAATAACAACCGTCGCAATAATGGACCTCAGTGGGATAGTAGGCCAGTGCCGAACTACAACGACCACAATCAAGATAAGAGTAACGGAAACTCGAAAAGAAGGTACACGGAAGAAGAGCGACACTCTCCGGTGCAACATAATAAATTACAACGGACTTGGGGCGGTAACCAGCAATCGGGAAGGAACAGGAATAATGGTTACCAAAATAACAACCAGGAAGAGGTCGAAGTCCGCCCTCCAAAGCCTGGTCCATCCCACCTTAACGGGCAGGGTTACGAATGACTAGACCAGAAAGCAGACGTAGTAAATATAGGCATAGAATAAGGATTTTTGCTAAAGTGTCTTGTTTGTTTGTGTATATACTGATGTAGTGGTAGAATGTCTCGTTTATATGTGCCGATATTTTGCGTTTTTATTATTAATAATGATATCTCGCCTCTCGATGTTGTGAAAGTAAAGTGCACTAGAGTATTTTGTAAAGACACGTGATTAAATAATGAAAAACAAGTATTTCTGGGCGTACCCCTAGAAAGAGATAGTGTAAATTACAGAAAAGTTCCCCGTAATTGTGTCTCCGTCATTGGAGATCATATTTAAGGTGGCCAGTCCCGTAGGTCGTTACGACTGGGGTTTTGGTGGTTTCCCCCAGTTGTAAGGCGAATGCCGGGATGTAGAATTCCACCACTTAGACATAAGAAAACTGACTACAAAATGGCATGAGCCAAAACATACAGAAAATCCAAGTAGGCAGGTTTCCCCACTGAAACTAATAAACAGAGTCCCAACAGCATCAAACAACCACACGCTGAGAAGGACCCGAGTCCTCAGCAGCCGCCACTACCCGAAAGGGTATGGCAATCCTTAAAAAAAAAAAAAAAAAAATTACGAGGACGCACCGACGCATCTCGTGTGCCCCGAATAAGTAAGAGGTGGACAGCTATGCGCATTTGCGTGAATTTGCGCACCCAGAGTATATTAAAATGAACCGGATGTAATCATCTACAGAGCGAATAGCAGCATTGATACGCCAGAAATACTTGTTGATACCAAGACAGTGTAACAACTGCGAGTGTCAGCAGTGAGCTATATTTGTGTTGTGCCATTATGACATTGCTAATCCGAAACATGTTCACAGGCCTTATAAAACAATTCGTGACAAAAGGAGGAAACGGGAAGAAAATAGAGGAGAGAAGAAGTGTTGCAATAGAACATGATAAAGGACGCTATCCAAACTTCCAACAAATATCTTGGTAAGACTGACACATGTCTAAGTTTGTTGTGTTTTATACATGTTCGCAGGCACAATAAGAGGGATGTCTGCCACATAGGGAACTCAGAAAAAAAACAAGATTAGAGATAAAAGGTAGTAAACAGTAAATACGTAGTCGGGTTGGCCAACACCCTGTTAGTCGTAGGAATTGGTAGTTAGAAATGGTGATGGGATCCTGTCCAGATAATCTTGATTCCCTATCCCTTGATTGTGTGTGTGTGAATTACTGTGAAGCAAGTTGTCTTGTACATTTTTTTATGTTTATGTTTAAAAAAAGTTCTGTTACATTTCAATTTTAATTGATCGTGAATTTGATTTACAAACAAGAAAATCATTCCTTTTGTAATGAGACAATGTCATTGTCTTTAAAAAAAATGTATGGTACTGATGGTTAAACATCAGCACTTTCCATGTACTAAAATTAGTTGTCTTAGTTTGTTAAGGTGGCGTAACTGAGCAAGAGGAAGTTGAAGCTACTACACCTGGCACACCACACACGAGCTGACAAGGAACGAGGACGACAGCAATGAGGGGAGCACACAGCTGACGATGATGATGGCATGCAGACCACGCCCTGAATCGATGGGGCCGGTGGTCAACCCAGCAGCCAAGGAGAGGTGAGATCCAGCATCTCTGTGTACAACAAAGAGGTTGGTCCTGGTCTCTGTACACAGTGCGGATTGGGGGCAGCAATGAAGAGGTCCAAGAAGGTTTCTATATTTGTTGCTCGCCACGTCAGGTGGAGCGACAGCCCAGCTGACCTTTTGTGCCTAATGACACCAACTTTGAGGGCCTGAGCAAAAAATAGGCTCTCGTCTGATTATGGTCCCTCCCTTGCCCTAAAGCGTCAATGACGTGTGGCGGAGCTGCGAGAGGTCACCGATCATAGATGCACCGATGGGATCTTGGGCCTGTCGGAGAAGATGTTAACAACGAGCTCTTAGGTGTGAGCCATCCTGCCTCAAGAAGATGCGGGTGCCTGTGGCGCCATCTCCGTAATCAACGTTGCTCTCTTCTCAGCAGTTAGCCATCCCTCAACTTGCTAGTCAGAGCTAATGTCACTTTCGTTCCTGCAAGAAACTTGTGCCGTGTGTGAGTGTGTCAGTGTGGATTAAAATGAATAACATGCTCCTCAACGAACGTACTCATTTGTTCTGTTTATGAATATGTTATAAGAAGGTTATGATTTTATAAATGTGCCATTTGTTAAAACGTCATATATTTGTCATGTCACGTCTCTTTGTGTTAGAATAAGATTTCATACTTATACCTTGATACAAATACACAACAGTAATTGCTCAATACGCAATGATTCTTGTCATTTTGGTTGTCTTATATATATATATAAAAGGTACATGTGTGTACACAATCCAGACACTGGACTGGGCCAGACCTTGTTGAATTGTGTAAAGATGACACTTACACCATGCACAATATAAACGTCCAGAGACAGTGAGACACCAAAAAAAAACTATATTTAGAAAATGTCAAACGGGCGTTCACATATAATTGAATAAGAGCAACCACTAACAACTTCACAAAATGTTACATGAATACTGTTCATGTATGTTTTTAGTAATTTAAGTTGAGTAGAGATGGATAACTGAGAGTGAATGCACCTTAACTTATAATTGTGGGCCTTGCCATTCAAATGACAAGCACAGAGGTGCTTAAACATGTGTATTTGCCCTTTGCGACGTGTGTCTTTGTAATATAATTGTAGTTTTCTTTTGAGTACTCTGACCAATAATTGTCTCAGGAATCGGCAGAGATTAAAGTCTTTAACAGTAAATCCAGTCATTGAAGGCAGGTACCCTAGGAATGAGTGGGAGTTTGCATCAGAGAGGAGGCAGTGGTAATCAATCGCCCGTAACTCACCATGCGAACGGATTAAAATAACAGTTATGGCGATATTAATTTTGTAGCACGGATGGTAACACCATAGGAGTCATCACCTGTACTACAAAATTGATTTGAAGAGAGGGGCTATGTAAGATGTCAAGAACTATGCCCCTTACGTGAAGTCATTGAAGATCACCTAACTCACGTTGAGCAAACAGTAGGGCTGAACAAAAAATGACTGACAAGGCACAATGCATCTTGTAGAGGGTATAGTATGGACGTATTGAAATAATTAATGTCGGGTGATGGTTTTAAAGTAATTCACATGACATGAAAACTTTGTGGAAACACGTCAATTTACTGGAGGATAGTTTATCCCAGGGAAGTACTCAGAATTGACCATGGTCGCCAGGGGAGCACCTAAGGGAAGCGACAATGGGCAGCTTAGGCCGGCTCAAGTTCTGAGAAAGTGGTAACGGGGCGCAGCCTCCAGCCGCCTTAAGATGAGTGACAGCATGGGTGGTTGACCCTGACCCCATGCTCGTGTATCGGGAAGCAGACAGAGAACTTTTTCGGTTGTTGATAAATGTCCGTCGTCCCGTTTTCAGTGAAACATGCGAGAAAGCAGAGAAAAGCTATGGTGGAGCGGTGCACAGAGGTCAAAATATGCCTGTTCGTGACTATAGCAACTTCACGCTGAATTCACGGTCCGCAGAGTCTGAAGTAAATCAGGTGAAGAGCGACAGAATGAAATACGCCGATCTCCGATGGGAACGTAGGACCGAGGAATTTGAATTACTCTCCTGGGAGTCAGAATTCCGGAAAAATTGGTGTTTGTGCAGACGCTAACTTTGATGGGTGGCCCGGGAGGAGCTAAATAACAGAAGTTGAGAGGAAGGGAAATTTTGTGGGAATTTGTTCACTTCCCAGAGCAGGCATTGGTCGGCGCTGGGAAGCGATGCATAATTAACGCGACTTGCGCTGCAATTATCGTAAGTGATTTTGCTGGAGGGGAAACCGAGGCGAAGAGCGGACTGTGAGAAGTCTCCGTAGAGGTCTTCCATTCCCAGCTTGCAGGGAGTGCGAACGTGGCGTTCTTTACTCAGCTTGCCTGAGAAAGAGTGAGCATCTCTGCAGTTTAGAACTTTGCAAACGGAACGATTGAGCTTGGAGATAGAAAGTTTTGGTTCAGCTATGTACTGAGCAAGATAGCTAGGAGTGAATAGACGAGTGCAGCCTTGCAGCGCCACGAGGTCGGCCGACGTCCACACAACGACGCCGCTCCGCCATGCTGCATTCGGTGATATTGTGCCCGCTCCGGACACTGATTAATTTGTTGGTTGACGTCGGCAAAGTTTCCACGAGGGTTTCATGGCCGAGTATTGTAGAATTCTTCTCGCTCTTCGCATTACGCCTGGGTCAGTCGATAGGAATTAATTTCGAGTTATCGCGCTTTACTCCACCCAAACGCAATTTATTACCACTGCCTCATAGGAGAGACTTGTAATGTGATGATTGAAGGTCGGGAATAGTTGAAATCCCAAGTCACTTTCTTAATTAATTTTATGTTCAACATTTGCATCTGGTGTTCAATAGCTGAATATAACTTCAATGTGCACACTTTTTAATTAAAAGTGATCAATTCTGAATAAATTAATGTCAACACTGCCACTGCAGTTCAATCATGAGTCACAGGGCCATATTACTTTTTTGCGTTATCTGATATTGCGGCAGTTTTGCACTCTCTGTTGATCTGTTAGTCAATTAGTTGGGGGCAAACACACGCCAAAACCAGCTAAGTGAGGTGGGGTGTTACAAAATACATCTATTGAATTTTATTTTAACCAGTGCTGCAGTGAAGCTAGAAACTAGATATTAAACAAAATGAGCAATCTCTCAACTAGAAAGACAATAGATGTAAAATGTTTCTCATCATTTCATTAGCATTTTAGTAAATATCATAAATTAAGAGCTCCACAGTGTAATCATATGTTTTCAAGTTTGAGCGTGTCGTATTTGCGATGCTTTCTACAAAGAAATGTTAATAGCGAGGATAATGGTCTCCTTTTTTCCCACCTGTGCCTCTGAAAGGCACACACTAATGGCTTTCTTTCTTCAGGCGATTGGCACAGCTGGGCGTCCACAACGCATTACATCAAGGTTACTTAGCTTTCTTACCGAGATATTTACGACAGCAGTTTGCGCTACAGTGACAGTCTCATAAAAAAATTTCACAGGTCGAGAATTTGCGTTACAAATGTGTAGAAACCAAATCCTATAAATATAACAGTGTCCAAAAAATTTTCGGTGGCATTGTGATACATTCACGCACGTACTCACATTTCATAATTCTTAAAGTACGATTCTTGGTTTCCAACATCCTTTTCCACAAATCAGTCCCTAACCACTACTCGTTATTCATATACATATAAACACGTAATCACATTCCTCATATACGGTAGCATAATCTTATTGATGATAAACATACCTCAACAGCATAGTACACATTGTCGTCATAATAACAATATCATAACACCTCAGTCAAATCTCAAAAATGTCGTAGCTTTCTGCAATAATTTCAAAACCTAAAAAAAATTCTCTGCTCATTTCAATAATGTCACCTACCTCAAACGTACTTTAAAAATTATGATCCCATACCAAATACATCATTCAAAGCTCTCATAGTATCACAATGGTTCCAAAAAAAAATATGAACAGTTCACACAGTGCAGACAAAATTCAATTTCATAAGTGTGAAATTATCCAACCGTGTAATTGCGTAAACATGTGTCACTGACATAGTAAGAAAAATGTTTGTCTCTCTCAGTTAAATGATCAGATAGGTGTGTAATTTATGTGTTAGAGAAATATGGTACCGAAGTGTAAAGTTGTATAAGCAAATACCATATTAGCGAGGGCTCCTTGTGCTTGCCAAACACATGGTACACAAAGTAAGCGTGTACCCCCATGAGGGTTAATGTAATTATACCCTCAGGTGTTACAGATTACAGCAATGGCATCAAATGTATCACGGAAAACTTTCTTTGTAATTCAAAAATCTTTAAAAATAAATGTTTTAAGTACAAAATTAATCACTCAAATACGTGTACTGCCGCGCTAAATTGTGCGTCTTGTTGTAACTTAATCTCTGTCATTACTTAAGGGTAAAAAGTGTGCCAAGTGTCGTAATTATCGTCGTCTGTAAGAAAAGTTCTGTGGAAGTCAATGTACTTACCTTGTAATAAACAAAAGCGAAATGCTATGTGTATAGATATCGTAGTTATTACGTACAGTACCGTGATCAAGAAAGTACTGTAATGTAATATATTGTTGTGCTACAGAAGAGGCGGTCTCATTGTAGCTGTACCACAAAAGTTACTACTAAAACATGTTTTACTTTCCAGAGTAATAGAGAAAAACTGTGCAGATATAAAACAGATACACCGCAAAAGCAACAATGTAAATTGTGTCACATATTAGTAGCGTCGTGATATAATCGTGTAGTTGTCAAAGATATCAAGTGCTAAGTCATCTTTAATCCCACGGAAAGTACTTCAAATAAAGAATGTCTTTTCAAGTAAATCAAAATGTTGCAGTAAAATCTCATTAGCAGTATTGGTATATGTTCTAAGTATGAAAGCCTTATAGTCATTACGTAACTGTGCAACTAATAAGCAAGAATGTACACACACAATAACACTTTGTCGTCTGTTCACTATGACAATGCATTCGTAATTACTGTCTAAATAATTTCTCTTGGTTCTTGACTGGATATTTAACTTCAAACATTGTTGCATGTTAACAGTTTCTAAGTGTGACAAAGAGTACTAGTAACGTGAAGTGAAAAATTTTGTAGCAAAGACTAAGTTAAAAAAAAAACAGATTATCTCTCAATAAACGGTTTTACATGTGAAATGTGTTGCAATTCTTTACTCTTCCTAGTGCGCAGAGTTCCAACATGAACACAATTATCATGCGGTATATGTCGGTAAGGAATGCTAAAATTTTTCTCAAAGTTAGCGTCTATGTTATTTTTCTCTGAGCCAGCTGGGGCACATGGCTGCCTGCGGTGCGAGTCATTGTCTGCTATCTCTTTGTTGGCGTGCGTCGTTGTTGGGATTGAAAGACCTAACTTCTACAAATTCATCTTGTCGAGAGGGCCCTGTCCTGTTTGAATCCTGCTAGTTCTGATCCAATTCAGGTCTGTCGTTACGATTATATCGTCTGTCGTCGTTTCGGTAGATTCCATAGTTTCTTTCTTGTCGGTCACGTGGTGGAGAATTTCTCCCTGAATCTTAACTGCGCACTGGACCATTGCGTCTGAAGTTATTCTGTCTCCCTTGATCATAATTGTTTTGGTTCCCATATTGTCTGTTTCTCTGATTGTCTATGTGATAGTCATTACCGCAGAGAGGTGATCTTTCCCTGTAATTATTACTACTCTGCCAACGGTTGTCATATGGTTGGTGTCTGTTTTGGTCACGATTTACGTTGAAAGAATAGTCTTGTCGTGTCCAGTTATTATTTCTGTCATCGCGAAATTGTGGCGGATGTGACCTGTAATTGTTGTGCTCCTGTTTTCGCGTTGCACGATTGTCAGTGTCAATTTCCAATTCTTGTAACAGTCGCTGAAAAGCTTCAATGTCGTCTTTGCAACGTCCTGCCAAAATAATATGTCGTAAATGTTCAGGCAATTTGATTAAGCAAATGCGGATGAGTTTTGAGGGGCTGTATGGGTTTGACAGGTACTGATTCTTGTGCAACATGTCTTCAAAATATTTCACAAGACCGGAAAATTCAGATTGTTCGAAATGTTTCATCATTATCATACTATGTTTTACTCGGTCTTGTGTAGCTTGAGACCTATATGCTGAGATAAAATTCTCCTTCACTGTGACAATCGTGAATGACCGATAGCATTCTTACAGATGGTTGATTCTCTAAGTAGCCACACATAAATTCTAACCTGTGCTCCAATGACCAGTTGGGAGGAAAACAATGAGAGAATTGATGGAGCCATGCTTTTGGATGAATGTTGTTTCCAGAATTCTTAAATGTTTTGAATTTACGTGTAGTAATGAACAGCTTATAGTCAAAATCATCATGTCGGTGAGTCGCATATCAGTCATTGTTACTTCGTTTGGGCGGTTCCATCTCAAAATTTGGTGTACCTTGCCAATTCCTTTCATAATTTCCGAAGTGCCCTGTGTTATTATTTTGTGGCTGTTCTATATTTCTATGTCCCTCTTCCCGTAATGGAGCGCGAGTGTCCCTTGAAATATGTAATTCTTGTATTACCTGTGTCAACTGATCTTGTACTTCCCGGATTTCTCTTTTGTATTGTGTATTGATCTGATTTTGATTTTATTTGAATTTTCTAATTTGTTCATACTCTTCTGTGTCACTGAATGCTACGGGTCCTGTGTCATTCAGATCATCATCTACCTTTGTAGATAAGTTAGTGAACTGATCCAGAAGTTCGGCTACTTTCTCCAATAGTGTACTGATTTCCTCAGTGTGTTTTGATGAACCAAGTTTCATAGTGTCCATTTGTGTTGAAATCGTATCTACTGTGTCTTTTAAGTTTTTCTGAGTTTTTGCAAGTTGCATAACCTAGTCGGTAGATGCAACTGAGTCGATTTTAGCTTGCAAGGTGTCATGATTTTCATGAACAATAGTTTGCAGTTCTTTTCTGGCTGCTTCGTGATTCTGTAATGCATTTTCATGACGCGAAAATATAATTTGAAAATCCTCACAAATTTGTGTTTTTACGTCATTACAGACTTTTTGACATTTCGATTCGATTTTAAGTAACTCAGCAGTTAAACCTTCACGTGTTTGTTCAAGAATTTGTTCCATTGAGGCTAACTTTTGAAGCTGTTGCTGTGTTTCTGTCTGATTTTGTTCCATTGTGTCTAACTTTTGCTGTGTTTGTCTCTGATTTTGTTCCATTGTATCTAACTTTTCAAGATTTTGTTCCATTGTGTCTAACTTTTGAAGATTTTGTTCCATTGTGTCTAACTTTTGAAGATTTTGTTCCATTGTGTCTAACTTTTGAAGCTTTTGTCCCATTTGTTGCATTAATTGCAATAACAATGCACTGGTGTCTGAAACATGTTCCTCAGTGCTATTCGGCAGTGCATTTGAACCGCCAATATTCGCATTTTGAAAAACAGAAAATGTGTCTTGACATATTTGAGAAAACGGTGAGGACACAAAGCCTGAATCTACAGTATTTGCAAGATTGTGTCCTGTCATTTCGGATTCCTGAGGCGAGCTGTTTCCGACCGATCGATCGATAATGCTTCCCTGTTCACTAATTGTTTCACTGTCTACACCATTATTTGCAGTCCACTCCATTACCCTATGCACAATTACCAAATTACTACTTTGAATGTCTGTTAATTCATTGCACAGTGGTGCTGATAAGCTAAGCTCGTCACCACTATTATTGCTCAGTTTACTTTGGAGCCTAGTGTTACGTTTTTCACACGCCATTATTGTCACAATATTTCACACAATAACAAGAAAAGCATAATTTGAAGAGCAAAAATAAGAAAACACATTAACATAGCACTGAAAATAATATCTAGTTAATTGCAAGTGCAGCTGCAAAATACTTGGTGCAAATCTACATCCAAGCCACAACTGTTTTACTGTACAACAATGAAAAACTACAACTACAAAGGAAATTCTCTCTATAATTGTGTAATAGCAATAAACAATAGCTACACTAATTACACAAACTACAAGAAAAAAATTAGAAGATTCCAGTGAGGTAACCTGGCAGGGTCGCCATATGAAACGTCCCCTTAGGAAAATTATTAATAACTCTGCTTAAACTGACACACAATATTTTTAGCGCAACGCAATCTGACTTTCAAAAATCCCTACAAAAGAATGGCCCTGACTAACAATAACCTACACCTTTCATGAATCACTTACCTCACAAAAATCTTTGTTACTCGAACTACTGCAATACAGCGAGTGCCACTACTGCCAGCTATATAAAAGATTCTAACTACTGAAGGTACCAACTACTGGTAGGCACAGTTAGCAAATGAAAGATTTTGATAGAGAACAAACAATGTATTTACCTTAGTAGTGTTCAAATGTCATTATATATATATATCAGTTCATGATATCCAGTATTACAAATTTACTCTCTCTGATGGACACACGTCCTCCCACTCCAAATCCACCATTGCTGGCGGCTCACCTCCAACTGCACAATGCTACGCGCTGTTAACAGCCAACTGCCCAACACTACAATAACAATATTCCAACAACGCGAATCAGCCACAGCCTGCACACAGCACAGCCAGTGATTTTCATACAGAGCGCTACGTGGCGTTATCAATAAAAGAACCTAAACAGCCGTCATCTGCAAACAGCAAAACGTAACTGTATTGACATCTTCAACATTTGTGGTCCTGTCCTCCTCAGTTGCGCGTAATACTACGGTATATTGATAATTTTCACTTATGGACCGTCTGACAGCAACTAAATAATTCAGTTCAGCAACTGAATTATTCAGTTGCTGTCAGACGGTCCATAAGTGAAAATTATCAATATACCGTAGCAAAACGTAACTTTTTACTTTGGTTCATTGTGCATTTCCGAACGAAAATGAGTATGTATCGCGTTGTTTTCGTGTTACTTACGCCTTTGATGCTGTGGTGTTTGTCTCCTTGTGAACACTCCACGTGCGCATTCAATGGAAATTAGTTATTGTGTTGCGAGAGAAACACGCTTCATTTGTGTTGACTATTTTGTTTACAAAATAATGCTGCGCACTTTGCAATAAGAACCACTCTGAGAATTCTTGTCGCGGAGGGAAATCTTACTCTTTCAGTGCCTGTAAGCGTTGAATGTTGTAAGGATGCTTCCTAGTACTCTGAATAAGACCGTCGTGGATGCGGTCCAGAATGTGTTCCTCAGCTTCCAAAGTACTTTCTTCACATTGTGGGCCTCTGCCTTCCACGCTGGGTGGTAAAGGGCCAGTATCTTTCAATCCATGCAAATTAAATACGTACTGGTAAGCTGTATTCTATCGCGACTTATTTAATAATAAAACGAAAGCGTATCGGAACAGACAATATGTTTTGCATACAGAATGAAATGTAAAGAAAACTACTGTACTTTGTTACGAAAGAATCGCAAAATAATCGAATAAAAGTAGAGAATTATGGTGATACAAACCATTGGTGAACAGTAGGAAATGTCGATCGTGCAGGAAGTCTTCGTTGTGGGAAGCATTCTGGAAAAATTCGTGCAGTTGGCCTATCAACACCTTTTGCTTCGCCATAATTTAAATGAATCTCGCGAAGTTCAGTGGTAGTAAATCTCCCTTCCATCCTAACGTTCAACAGAGTTGCAGTAACGTCTGCACAGGTAATGCGACGACTGCCGACGATCGGCGTATGGCAGTGACTCAAGCACGCAGGCTGTCGTGGCCCGTGAGCTTGCGATTCTCTCTCGCGTTGTTAATACGTGCAGCGGTAATATGTACTGTTCCAAAAACATTGTCCCGAGATGAAATGTCTTTTTTTGTGGGACAACCGTAGGAAATGGACAACCACGATACTAGACGTTTTAAATCAATTACTTGCATTCTACTAATAGGATTTTTCTGGCAGCTCATACCACTTACATTGTTCCATTGTTTCTCGCTCCCCCCCCTCCCTCCCTTCCCCCCCTCTCTCTCTCTCTCTCTCTCTCTCTCTCTCTCTCTATATATATATATATATATATATATATATATATATATATATATATATACACTCCTGGAAATGGAAAAAAGAACACATTGACACCGGTGTGTCAGACCCACCATACTTGCTCCGGACACTGCGAGAGGGCTGTACAAGCAATGATCACACGCACGGCACAGCGGACAAACCGGGAACCGCGGTGTTGGCCGTCGAATGGCGCTAGCTGCGCAGCATTTGTGCACCGCCGCCGTCAGTGTCAGCCAGTTTGCCGTGGCATACGGAGCTCCATCGCAGTCTTTAACACTGGTAGCATGCCGCGACAGCGTGGACGTGAACCGTATGTGCAGTTGACGGACTTTGAGCGAGGGCGTATAGTGGGCATGCGGGAGGCCGGGTGGACGTACCGCCGAATTGCTCAACACGTGGGGCGTGAGGTCTCCACAGTACATCGATGTTGTCGCCAGTGGTCGGCGGAAGGTGCACGTGCCCATCGACCTGGGACCGGACCGCAGCGACGCACGGATGCACGCCAAGACCGTAGGATCCTACGCAGTGCCGTAGGGGACCGCACCGCCACTTCCCAGCAAATTAGGGACACTGTTGCTCCTGGGGTATCGGCGAGGACCATTCGCAACCGTCTGCATGAAGCTGGGCTACGGTCCCGCACACCGTTAGGCCGTCTTCCGCTCACGCCCCAACATCGTGCAGCCCGCCTCCAGTGGTGTCGCGACAGGCGTGAATGGAGGGACGAATGGAGACGTGTCGTCTTCAGCGATGAGAGTCGCTTCTGCCTTGGTACCAATGATGGTCGTATGCGTGTTTGGCGCCGTGCAGGTGAGCGCCACAATCAGGACTGCATACGACCGAGGCACACAGGGCCAACAACTGGCATCATGGTGTGGGGAGCGATCTCCTACACTGGCCGTACACCACTGGTGATCGTCGAGGGGACACTGAATAGTGCACGGTACATCCAAACCGTCATCGAACCCATCGTTCTACCATTCCTAGACCGGCAAGGGAACTTGCTGTTCCAACAGGACAGTGCACGTCCGCATGTATCCCGTGCCACTCAACGTGCTCTAGAAGGTGTAAGTCAACTAGCCTGGCTGGCAAGATCTCCGGATCTGTCCCCCATTGAGCATGTTTGGGACTGGATGAAGCGTCGTCTCACGCGGTCTGCACGTCCAGCACGAACGCTGGTCCAACTGAGGCGCCAGGTGGAAATGGCATGGCAAGCCGTTCCACAGGACTACATCCAGCATCTCTACGATCGTCTCCATGGGAGAATAGCAGCCCGCATTGCTGCGAAAGGTGGATATACACTGTACTAGTGCCGACATTGTGCATGCTCTGTTGCCTGTGTCTATGTGCCTGTGGTTCTGTCAGTGTGATCATGTGATGTATCAGACCCCAGGAATGTGTCAATAAAGTTTCCCCTTCCTGGGACAATGAATTCACGGTGTTCTTATTTCAATTTCCAGGAGTGTATATATATATATATATATATATATAATTATTTTGCAATTGGTTTTGATTTGCTGATGTCTTTACTAGGCGGTAAATACATCTGCAAACAATCTAAGATGGCAGCTCGAACTGTCTCCTAAATCATTTATGTAGATTAGAATCGGCAGAGGGCTTCTAACACTTCCGCTGGGTACGCCGAGCCTCACTTCTGTTCTATTCGAAGACTTTCCGTCAGTTGGTATGAAATGTGACCCTTGTGACACGAAATCACGAATCCAGGTGCACAACTCAGACGATATTCCTTAGCATACAGTTTTATTACTGTCACTTGTGAGGAACGGTGTCAAAAGTCTAGAAATCTAGAATAATATGAAATCAATTTGAGTTCCCCTGTCCATAGCACTCATTATTTCATCAGAATAAAGAGATAGTTGTGTTTCACAAGAACGGTATTTTCTGAATGGCGTGTATCAGCAGATCGTTTTCCTCGACGTAATTATGTTTGAACACAGTATGTGTTCCAAACTCCGTCAGTGATATGCATCCGTAATCCATCAGATTACTCCTACAATCTTTCTTCAGTACTGGCGCTACCTGTGTAGCTCTCCAGTCTTTTGTCGAGCGAGCATTGTGTAAGCGTGGAGTTTGTATATCAGCATACTCTGAAAGGATTCGTGCACAGTCTGGACCGGAGGACTTTTATTAAGTGATTTAAGCTGTTTGCTACAGGGGGCTTATCTACTTCTAAGTCACCCATGTTGGTAGAAATTCTTGATGCGAATTCTGGAAAATTTACTTCGTCTTCTCTGGTGAAACAATTTCGGAAACTGACATTTAGTAACCTCGTCTTATTGACACTGCCATTGGTAACATTACTACAGTTATCGCACAGGTGAAGGTATTGTTTGCGTCTTGCCCCTGGTGTACTTCACATACGACCAGAATATCTTTGGACTTTTCGAGACAGAGTTCCGTTGTGGAAACTACTAAAAGCCTTTCGCAGTGAAATCGCGTTAAATTTCGAGCTTCTGAGCAACTTCGCTGATTTTGCGTTATTTTAAATTTGGCATTTTTTAAACAGTGTTCTGATCTGTTTAGTGTCAGTTCAGTACCTTATTAATTTATCTGGTGTAAATCTCTCCACTGCTATAGATACTATTTCTCTGAATTTAAGCCACATCTGGTCTACGCTTACGTGGTTAGTTGGAAAGGAATGGAAGCTGTGTCTTAGGAAGGGTTCGAATGAATTTTTATCTGCTCATTTAAATAGATATATTTTTTGTTTACTTTTGGTGGGTTTCGACGTTATACTATTTTAAGCGCTAAACGACTAAGCCCTGTATCCGTCATAATGCTCCATATTTCCTAGCGATTATTTGTTGCTAAGAGGTCGAATATGTTTTCGCAACATGTGTTATGTTTCGGGCGGGTTCCTGTAGTTATCCCGTCGCTCTGTTTGCGAGTGGAACGGGAGGGTAAATGACAAGTAGTGGTAGAGGGAACCCTCCGCCACGTTCCCTACGGCGGCTTGCTGAGTGTCTACGTAGATATAGATGTAGAAGTGACTGTTCAAAATAATTTTCGGAGAGAGCGCTTGTTACGATTTCGAACGACGTTTTATGCTTACCACCGACTTTAAACACGTATTTTCGCTAACATATCGAGGGTAGACTGAAATCACCACCAAGTTTGGTTCTATGAGTGGATTATCTATTTGAAAGGACAGTTTCCCTTGAACTGATCAGCAACCGAGTCTGGAGATCAGTAAAAGGAACTAATTACTAATTTACTCCTATTGTCAGGTATAATCTCTACCCATACTAACTCACAAGAACTATTTCCTTCACTTTCGCTGTAAGATTACTTCGAACGGCAACAAACACGCCACCACCAACTGTTTTTTATCTATCCTTTCATAACACCGTCAGGCCCTATGTTCAAAATTTCGGCTGACATTCCGTGCAGCTTTAGCCAGCTTTTAGTATGTGTAACGATTTGTGCTTCAGTGCATTTTTTAGCACCTGGTGCTCAGGTTCTTTTCTAATCCAGCTACGGCAATTTACTGTGATACCTATGGTTACTATGTATATTTATTTCCTTTACTTGGCTAAATTTGGCATACCTGAATAACCTTGCGGACCCGAGAAATGATGCCTTACCAAGGCTAGAGGAATGTTGTATGCTATTATCGAGGCTGATAATGTCCATATGCGCGTAAATACCATCACGACATCGTGGAAGAAGGAAACTATTGTGTGAACACCGCCCCGCTTTCCGCGCGCTAGCCAACTAGAATTCGCCTCGCGCTAGCCGCTTTCTTGTGGCGCCGCTAACTGTTCTGGAGACAATGACGTCGGATCTGAGTGGATGGAAGCGCGGGTGTGCCTTCCCTTCCCGGTCAAAAGCGGCCTGCCCGTTACTCGGGGCCGTATTCCTGTCTGTTGTGAAAGCTGTCGTCTCGCCGCATGCGGTCGCTTTGTCTTCCGGTTTCTGCAGTTAGCGTGCTTACCCTTCATCACTGCGCCGCCGTATCAGCCTATAAACGTGTTTTATAGCCGCACTCGGCATTTCATGTCCTCCTTAAGGACCCTTTGTGTTGTTATGTTTTATTGCGAGTAAACTTCGAGATACCCCGCCATCGCCCTGGTCGCTAAGAGCCTCTCGTAGCTTTGATTTCCTGGCTCACCCACGAGATGTGCAGGCTACGACGTCCAGGATGGCGCTGTGCTAATTTTCCACAGTCTACGAAAGCTGGCGGGCACCGTTATCCGTTACCTTTACGACAGCCCACTTAGTGGACAGTCAGACTTCAAGGCGCTGCTTTGACAGTCGACCTTTCGGCAAACTAGCTTCTACACATTTTTGTTCTGTGTTATCCATCTGAATTTGCATGTGTGCTTCACAAGCAATTGTACGGTGTACGGCGGAGGGCGCTGTAGGGTTTTGGTATCCTCGCACGTCGAGATTTTACGGGTATTTTAATATTATTTACATCTTAATATTATTGTAAAATTTACATTTCTGAGCGTACATCAACTTCAGTTGGTGAAACTACAAATTGGAGTAGTATCTCAATAACAGTGATGAACTGTGGATCGACAGTTTATGCGTCGGAACAAAAGATCCGGACGGGCCTAGTCAGTGAAGTTGAGTCTTGGTAAATGAACCGCAACATCTGTTAAATGATCCTTTATAAAACTGACCAATTTCGCCACTTAATAAAGGATAATTTAGCATCTGTTGCGGTTCATTTATCAAGACGTATCTCCACAACTGTGGTTGCCCAGAGTATAAAGTTTTTTGTAATAATGGAATCTGTTATCAGAAATCATAATTGGCAATTAACTGCTCTATCACGATCTGTTTGGCTTTATGAAAGGTAAAGGGACCAGAGGGGCATTTCTTACGTTCCGGTTGATAATGGAAGGCCGGCCGCTGTGGATGAGCGGTTCTAGGCGCTTCATTCCGGAACTGCGCTGCTGCTACGGTCGCAGATTCGAATCCTGCCTCGGGCATGGATGTGTGTCATGTCCTTAGTTTAGTTAGGTTTCAGTAGTTCTACGTCTAGGGGACTGATGATCTCAGATGTTAAGTCCCATGGTGCTCAGAGCCATTTCAACCATTTTTGATAATGGAAGCATGAGTAAAGAAAACTCGAAACACGTTCGTAGGACTTGTCGACCTGGAAAAAGCGTCCGACATGGAAGATGTTGCAAGGTGTTAGAAATTCAGAGCAAAATTGGGGTGAGCTATAGGGAGGGATGGGTAATACATAATATGTACAAGAGCCAAGAGAGACTAATAAGGGTGAACAACCAAGAACGAACTGCTCGACTTAAGAAGGGTGTAAGATAGGGATGTAGCCTTTCGCCCCCACTGTTCAATCTCTACATCAAGGAAGCAATGATGTAAATAAAAGAAAGGTTTAGGAGTAGAATTAAAATTCAAGGTGAAAGGATATCACCGGTACGATTCGCTGATGACATTGCTATGCTGAGTGAAAGTGAAGAAGAATTACATGATCTGCAGAATGGAATGAACAGTCTAATGAGTACAGAATGAGGTTGAAAGTAAATCGAAGAAAGACGAAAGGAATGAGAGGTAGCAGAAATGAGAACAGAGGCTGAGACAGTTCTGCGACCGTGTGGGCTGCAGATTCCTCGACTTGCGCCATAGGGTGGTGGGGTTTCGGGTTCCGCTGGATAGGTCAGCAGTCCACTACACGCAACAAGCGTCTACACGGGTAGCAGGGGTTGTGTGGCGTGGGCTGGGCGGTTTTTTAGGTTAGATGGGCAAGTACAGAAAGGGCAACGGGTGCAGGGCAAAGTCAGGACATGCGGGGACCAAGCAGCAATCGGTATTGTAATTGTAAACTGTCGAAGCTGCGTTGGTAAAGTACCGGAACTTCAAGCGCTGACAGAAAGCACCGAAGCCGAAATCGTTATAGGTATAGAAAGCTGGTTGAAGCCAGAGATAAATTCTGCCGAAATTTTTACAAAGGTGCAGACGGTGTTTAGAAAGGATAGATTGCATGCAACCGGTGGTGGAGTCTTTGTCGCTGTTAGTAGTAGTTTATCCTGTAGTGAAATAGAAGTGGATAGTTCCTGTGAATTATTATGGGTGGAGGTTACACTCAACAACCGAGCTAGGTTAATAATTGGCTCCTTTTACCGACCTCCCGACTCAGCAGCATTAGTGGCAGAACAACTGAGAGAAAATTTGGAATACATTTCACATAAATTTTCTCAGCATGTTGTAGTCTTAGGTGGAGATTTCAATTTACCAGATATAGACTGGGACACTCAGATGTTTAGGACGGGTGGTAGGGACAGAGCATCGAGTGACATTATACTGAGTGCACTATCCGAAAATTACCTCGAGCAATTAAATAGAGAACCGACTCGTGGAGATAACATCTTGGACCTACTGATGACAAACAGACCCGAACTTTTCGACTCTGTATGTACAGAACAGGGAATCAGTGATCATAAGGCCGTTGCAGCATCCCTGAATATGGAAGTTAGTAGGAATATAAAAAAAGGGAGGAAGGTTTATCTGTTTAGCAAGAGTAATAGAAGGCAGATGTCAGACTACCTAACAGATCAAAACGAAAATTTCTGTTCCGACACTGACAATGTTGAGTGTTTATGGAAAAAGTTCAAGGCAATCATAAAATGCGTTTTAGACAGGTACGTGCCGAGTAAAACTGTGAGGGACGGGAAAAACCCACCGTGGAACAACAACAAAGTTAGGAAACCATTGCGAAAGCAAAGAGAGCTTCACTCCAAGTTTAAACGCAGCCAAAACCTCTCAGACAAACAGAAGCTAAACGATGTCAAAGTTAGCGTAAGGAGGGCTATGCGTGAAGCGTTCAGTGAATTCGAAAGTAAAATTCTATGTACCGACTTGACAGAAAATCCTAGGAAGTTCTGGTCTTACGTTAAATCAGTAAGTGGCTCGAAACAGCATATCCAGACACTCCGGGATGATGATGGCATTGAAACAGAGGATAACACGCGTAAAGCTGAAATACTAAATACCTTTTTCCAAAGCTGTTTCACAGAGGAAGACCGCACTGCAGTTCCTTCTCTAAATCCTCGCACAAACCAAAAATTGGCTGACATCGAAATAAGTGTCCAAGGAATAGAAAAGCAACTGGAATCACTCGACAGAGGAAAGTCCACTGGACCTAACGGGATACCAATTCGATTCTACACAGAGTACGCGAAGGAATTTGCCCCCCTTCTAACAGCCGTGTACCGCAAGTCTCTACAGGAACGGAAGGTTCCAAATGATTGGAAAAGAGCACAGGTAGTCCCAGTCTTCAAGAAGGGTCGTCGAGCAGATGTGCAAAACTATAGACCTGTATCTCTGACGTCGATCTGTTGTAGAATTTTAGAACATGTTTTTTGCTCGAGTATCATGTCGTTTTTGGAAACCCAGAATCTACTATGTAGGAATCAACATGGATTCCGGAAACAGCGATCGTGTGAGACCCAACTCGCTTTATTTGTTCATGAGACCCAGAAAATATTAGATACAGGCTTCCAGGTAGATGCTATTTTTCTTGACTTCCGGAAGGCGTTCGATACAGTTCCGCACTGTCGCCTGATAAACAAAGTAAGAGCCTACGGAATATCAGACCAGCTGTGTGGCTGGATTGAAGAGTTTTTAGCAAACAGAACACAGCATGTTGTTATCAATGGAGAGACGTCTACAGACGATAAAGTAACCTCTGGCGTGCCACAGGGGAGTGTTATGGGACCATTGCTTTTCACAATATATATAAATGACCTAGTAGATAGTGTCGGAAGTCCCATGCGGCTTTTCGCGGATGATGCTGTAGTATACAGAGAAGTTGCAGCATTAGAAAATTGCAGCGAAATGCAGGAAGATCTGCAGCGGATAGGCACTTGGTGCAGGTAGTGGCAACTGACCCTTAACATAGACAAATGTAATGTATTGCGAATACGTAGAAAGAAGTATAATTTATTGTATGATTATATGATAGCGGAAGAGACACTGGTAGCAGTTACTTCTGTAAAATATCTGGGAGTGTGCGTGCGGAACGATTTGAAGTGGAATGATCATATAAAATTAATTGTTGGTAAGGCGGGTACCAGGTTGAGATTCATTGGGAGAGAGAAAATGTAGTCCATCAACAAAGGAGGTGGCTTACAAAACACACGTTCGACCTATACTTGAGTATTGCTCATCAGTGTGGGATCCGTACCGGATCGGGTTGACGGAGGAGATAGAGAAGATCCAAAGAAGAGCGGCGCGTTTCGTCACAGGGTTATTTGGTAACTGTGATAGCGTTACGGAGATGTTTAACAAACTCAAGTGGCAGACTCTGCCAGAGAGGCGCTCTGCATCGCGGTGTAGCTTGCTCGCCAGGTTTCGAGAGGGTGCGTTTCTGGATGAGGTATCGAATATATTGCTTCCCCCTACTTATACCTCCCGAGCAGATCACGAATGTAAAATTAGAGGGATTAGAGCGCGCACGGAGGCTTTCAGACAGTCGTTCTTCCCGCGAACCACACGCGACTGGAACAGGAAAGGGAGGTAATGACAGTGGCACGTAAAGTGCCCTCCGTTGGGTGGCTTGCGGAGTATAAATGTAGATGCAGATGTAGAACATCAGGATTGATGATCACGAAGTAAATGAAGTTAAGGAATTCTGCTACCTAGGTAACCAATGACGGACGGAGCAAGGAGGAAGTCAAAAACAGACTAATACTGGCAAAAAGGGCATTCCTAGCCAAGAGAGGTCTACTAGTGTCAAACATAGGCATTAATTTCAGAAATAAATTTCTGAGAATGTACGTTTGGAGCACAGAAATGTACGGTAGTGAAACATGGACTGTGGGAAAACCGTAACAGAAGAGAATCGAAGCATTTGATATAGACGACTGTTGAAAATTAGGTGCTCTGATAAGTTGGCGGATGAGGAACTTCTGCGCAGAATGGGAGAGGAAAGGAATAGCCGGCCGGAGTGGCCGAGCGGTTAAAGGCGCTACAGTCTGGAACCGTACGACCCCTACGGTCGCAGGTTCGAATCCTGCCTCGAGCATGGATGTGTGAGGTTGGTTAGGTTTAAGTAGTTCTAAGTTCTAGGGGACTTATGACCACAGCAGTTGAGTCCCATAGTGCTCAGAGCCATTTGAACCATTTTTGAAAGGAATATCTGGAAGACACTGACAAGGAGAAGGAACAGGAAGATAGAACATCTGTTACTACTTCAGGGAGTGACTTCCATGGTACTAGAGAGTGCTGTAGAGGACAAATGCAGTAGAGGAAGACAGAGACTTGAATACACCGAGCAAATAACTGAGGACGTAGGTTGCAAGTGCTACTCTGAGATGAAGAGGTTGGCAGAGGAGAGGATTTCATGGCGGGCCGCTTCGAACCAACCAGAGATCTGATGACAAAAAAAAAAAAAAAAATCAGTATGGAATGGACTAATGAAATCCATGTGCAATGGAGTAATGATGATTAGTGACATACTGCATTACTGATTATTACAAGTGTGCAAAAACGTTCTGCTTTTTCTGCTACTAACTTAACTACGGATAAATTCCACAGTTAGTTATTCGCATCAATGATTTAGAATTTGAAACCTTTTTTGCGTCCCGCCGTAAAAATCCACAGAAAATAGTAATTAATTAGGAAGCGACTGTTCTAAATTTTATTTAATGGCTGTTTCTACTTAATTCATTAGCTTTTTGCATAGCGTTGCCCATAATTTTAATTCTGACAGAGCTACATAAATTTCGGTGACACCAGCAGAAAGCGTAGCCCATTTCCTATAAGGCGTGCTACTTATATTTATGCTGTGATGTTCCAGGCACGGTACATAGAACTGAAAACAGTCTTCGTTACGTGAAAATTGCTTTCACTTTAATTGCGATTGTGGGCTAACTACTCATGTTAAGATTTATTATTACATATTAGTCGGAAACATTTAAAAAGGCAAGAGCTGTGTCCCTGTGGGTGCTGATTTAACGACTTGGGGTTTCGTCTGTGGGCGCTTGAGATTTTTCGCTAGCACTGTGAATCAGGACTTTACCAGGACATAGCGTGCCAGCCAGTCAGCTGGACGAGTGTTATTATGGTTTAGAGCTGCTCTTCACCTTGAATTATTTCGCAGAGTCGAAAGTTATACTAGATCTGTGTTTAAGTACGTAGCGTTTTCCATAAGTTAAAAAATATAATAGAGACACATAACGTAGACTTTAGCCATCAATAATATGTTCTCCTTCAGTATTTACAATAGTCTGCCAACGCTGGGGTAACTTTTCGAACCCGCGACTGTAGAAATCACGCAGTTTTGAGACGAGGAACTCACCGAGCCATGTTCGGAGGGCAATTTTATCCGGAAAGGAAGTTTCCTGAAGGTTATTCGATAAAGAACAGAAAATGTGAAAATATGAGGGCGCAAGATGAGGTTAAAGAGGTGGCCGAGCGGTTCCAGGTGCTTCAGTCCAGAACTGCGCTGCTGCTACGGTCACAGGTTCGAATCCTGCCTCTCGCATTGTTGTGTGTAATGCCGTTAGGTTAGTTCGGTTTAATTAGTTCTAAGTCTAGGGGACTGATGACCTCAGATGTTAAGTCCCATAGTGCTTAGAGCCATTTTTGACGCTCAGCCAAAAACGACTTCCAACTTTTTTTTTTAATTAAATGAAATGAGACAGACGTGTATTTCTGACAAGCCGAACCAAATGCTGGTGAGATGTGCATTTTCGAGATGCAGAAACAAACTCTCTCCTGCGAACAAAATCAAATGGCTTTGAGCACTATGGGACCTAACTGCTGTTGTCAACAGTCCCCTAGAACTTAGAACTACTTAAACCTAACTAACCTACGGACATCACACACATCCATGCCCGAGGCAGGATTCGAACCTGCGACCGTAGCGGTCGCGCGGTTCCAGACTGTAGCGCACTCCTGCGAAAACTTCTTTCAAATAGTGTAGATAGTTTTTCAGGGCATTCCTGTAGGAGGCGAGAAAATACGAATTTTAAATTATACAGTGGTGAGCCAAAACATTATGGTCACCGCCCACCGCTAGTTTGTATGGTGCCTGGTGGTGCTGAGGTCACATGACGTTGTAATAGAAGTATATAAGTGGAGGGGAGACGAATAGGGAATCATTCTAGCGACGATAAGTGGCGCAAATGAGGAAATCCGACGACTTAAATGACTTTCACAAAAGCCAGAGCGTTGTGCGCCAGTGCCTGGGAGCGAGCATCTCGGAAACGGCGAAGCTGGTCGGCTGTTCGCGTCCTGCTGTCGTGAGCGACTGTGGGAAGTGGTTGAAGAGTGCTGAAACCACGAGTAGGCTACAAGAGATTGACGTCCATATCTCATCACAGGAAGCGGAGGCCTGCCCGCTCTCTAAAGCAGGATGGGCGGCGATCTGTGGCAGATCTGACTACAGAGCACAGTACTGGCGCAGGCACAGGTGTTTTGGAGCTCACCGTTTAGCACACAGTGTTGAATATGGTGTTCCCCAGCAGAGCACCCCTACGTGTTCCCATGTTGACAGTGACCATCGACAGTCATGATTACAGTGGGAACGGGATCATCGAAAGTGAAGTTCGGATCAGTGACACGGTGTCGCCTGGTCGTATGAACTGAAAACCAGATCGATGGTCGTGTGCAGGTACGCCGTCATCCAGGCGAGCGTCTGCTCGAAATATGCAGCACGACAAGGACGCAGGCCTGTGGGAGTAGTATTATGTTATTGGTGACATTCACCTGGGTTTTTATGTGACCTGCGCAAGTAATCGAAGGCACCATGACAACCATGAACTAAGTGAACGTGTTGTGGACCACCTGTAAACCCTCATGCTCGATATCTTCTCCAAAAGTGGCGGCATCTTCCAGCAGGATAACTGTACGTGTCACAAGGCCAGAATCGTGCTGCAAAGGTTTGATAGTGAACTCTAGTTGGTGTCATGGCCATCAAACTCGGCTTATGTGAATCCGATGAAACTCATCTTGGACGTTAACGGGCGACAGCTTCGCGCCCACAAACCAACCGCCCATAAATTACGGGAAATTTGTGACCTGTGCATAGGCATATGGTGCCGCAGACCTCTGGAAACCTATCAACTACTTGTCGAATCCATGACACCCAGAATCACATCTGAATTGCGTTTCAGAAGTAGACCAACACGCTTTTAAGTAGGTGGTCGTAATGTGGTCATAATGTGTATATTTGTAAGCAGCCAGTACCGAATGTTTTCCTACGCGTTTGGCAACAAACGCACGCGAATTTTTCCCAGTGTGTAAATTATTATTTAAATATTTGCTGACAATTACAGATCCAGTCCAGTGATCAGTTCTATGAAGTTTTCTGAGTAGCAGTCAAAGTGCTACGGAGCTCAAAACAGTGTGGAGTACCAACTTAATCTTATCTACACTCCTGGAAATGGAAAAAAGAACACATTGACACCGGTGTGTCAGACCCACCATACTTGCTCCGGACACTGCGAGAGGCCTGTACAAGCAATGATCACACGCACGGCACAGCGGACACACCAGGAACCGCGGTGTTGGCCGTCGAATGGCGCTAGCTGCGCAGCATTTGTGCACCGCCGCCATTAGTGTCAGCCAGTTTGCCGTGGCATACGGAGCTCCATCGCAGTCTTTAACACTGGTAGCATGCCGCGACAGCGTGGACGTGAACCGTATGTGCAGTTGACGGACTTTGAGCGAGGGCGTATAGTGGGCATGCGGGAGGCCGGGTGGACGTACCGCCGAATTGCTCAACACGTGGGGCGTGAGGTCTCCACAGTACATCGATGTTGTCTCCAGTGGTCGGCGGAAGGTGCACGTGCCCGTCGACCTGGGACCGGACCGCAGCGACGCACGGGTGCACGCCAAGACCGTAGGATCCTACGCAGTGCCGTAGGGGACCGCACCGCCACTTCCCAGCAAATTAGGGACACTGTTGCTCCTGGGGTATCGGCGAGGACCACTGGCAACCGTCTCCATGAAGCTGGGCTACGGTCCCGCACACCGTTAGGCCGTCTTCCGCTCACGCCCCAACATCGTGCAGCCCGCCTCCAGTGGTGTCGCGACAGGCGTGAATGGAGGGACGAATGGAGACGTGTCGTCTTCAGCGATGAGAGTCGCTTCTGCCTTGGTGCCAATGATGGTCGTACGCGTGTTTGGCGCCGTGCAGGTGAGCGCCACAATCAGGACTGCATACGACCGAGGCACACAGGGCCAACACCCGGCATCATGGTGTGGGGAGTGATCTCCTACACTGGCCGTACACCATTGGTGATCGTCGAGGGGACACTGAATAGTGCATGGTACATCCAAACCGTCATCGAACCCATCGTTCTACCATTCCTAGACCGGCAAGGGAACTTGCTGTTCCAACAGGACAATGCACGTCCGCATGTATCCCGTGCCACTCAACGTGCTCTAGAAGGTGTAAGTCAACTACCCTGGCCAGCAAGATCTCCGGATCTGTCCCCCATTGAGCATGTTTGGGACTGGATGAAGCGTCGTCTCACGCGGTCTGCACGTCCAGCACGAACGCTGGTCCAACTGAGGCGCCAGGTGGAAATGGCATGGCAAGGACTACATCCAGCATCTCTACGATCGTCTCCATGGGAGAATAGCAGCCTGCATTGCTGCGAAAGGTGGATATACACTGTACTAGTGCCGACATTGTGCATGCTCTGTTGCCTGTGTCTGTGTGCCTGTGGTTCTGTCAGTGTGATCATGTGATGTATCTGACCCCAGGAATGTGTCAATAAAGTTTCCCCTTCCTGGGACAATGAATTCACGGTGTTCTTATTTCAATTTCCAGGAGTGTATATCTTTCAGAAAATCAGATAAAAAGTTGAACGCTGCCTTCTCTCCAGTCTCAGTATACGAATAGCTAAGTAACGGCTCAGTACACACCAAATAGCTGGTTTCCACAACACTACCACAACGCCAAGTATATATTGCTGACATACGAAGTTCACCTTTTAGTATTTGTTTACTAACAGCCGCTCATGTGGTTGCAGATGACATGATGTTCGCTAAGTAGAAAAACGGCAACAGAAAGAAAGAGCACAGAAAATATGTCGCAAACAGCGCCAATAATTGCTTCAAACACAATAAATAAGGCAGTATGAAAGTATCAATAGAAAACTATATTTCAAAAGAACAATGTTTTACTGTGTTTGTATAACCATGCTATTTTCTGCATGTTTTAGATTTAAAAAACCCCTGATGATGGTGATATTTGTCGCCGAAACTAGTTTGGGATAGTAAAGAAACAAACGAATAACAAGGTGTTTTTCATCAAGGCGAACTCAATTTCTGATATTACTGTTTTTCTAGGCAAACACGGACCAAATGGAAGAGTTCCAAGATAAATTCATAGTTTGCTAAATAGTGTTTAAAGTGATGCTTTAAAAGAAGGATGCGCTATGAAGGAATTATCCAAATGGACAGAAATTGGGAGACATAATTTACATGTACATTATTTTTATTTCTCGTTCAGCTACAGGCAAAGCGTGATACACTTACAAACATCAACATAAAAATTTAAATTAACATTAACAATGATTTACAATAAAATTTTCAGGGTTTCCAGCCACAAAAGTGCTTGGTCACTTATCACATGTATGTCCATCAGATTTCCTCCCTTAAGTCCGTGTACGTCGCACTCAACTATATGCTGCATGGTTTGACTCTTTCCGCACTCACAATTGGGGTCCTGGGAGAAACCCCACTTTTTCAACAAATATCCGCACCGACCAACACCTATCCGCAGACGATTTAGAGTTACCCACACTCTACGTTGGAGTTGGAAGCCTGGAACTCGTTGAGATGGGTCCTCAGTAAGGAAACTGTTATTCACTTTGCTTTCCTGCCATTGCTGTTTCCACAGGTTATCGATATCAATCTGTTGTTTGAGTTCTTTCCAGAAGGGATTTCTTGACATCAATCTGTCAGGGGGAGGAGGTAGGTCCCTGAACTTTTCTTTGTACCTCTGGATTGCTCTTTCACGTCTAATCGAGGGTGGTTCGATATTGGCAAGGACGGGCAGCCAAGGTTTCGGGGTGGGTCTTACTGTTCCTGTTATGAGCCTCATTGTCTCGTTAAGTTGCACATCAATATATCTGACATGCCTACTGCGGGCCCAGACGGGTGCGCAATATTCCGCTACACTATACAGAAGTGCCAGTGCTGATGTGCGTAGAGTTTCAGTGGAACATCCCCAGGTTGTTCCTGCCAGTTTCATTATGATGTTGTTTCTTGTTTTCATTTTTTGGGCGATTTCGTACAGGTGGCTCTTATATGTGAGAGTGCGATCTAGCTTAACACCCAGATATTTTGGCGTTCTATCGTTTTTCAACAATTTACCTTTTATTTGCACTTTTAGCTCACGATTTGCATCTTTGTTACACAAGTGCATTATTGATGCCACGGATTTAGTCGGATTTACTTTGAGGTGCCAGTTGTCATAATATTGTTGTAGTCGTTCCAGATCCCTGTTTAAAATTTCTTCCAGTTCTTCGAAAGTGTTGGCGTGAGCCGCGATAGCGATGTCATCTGCATACATAAAAGAACGAGATTCCAGGTTTGGGATGTCCGCTATGTATAAATTGAAAAGGCATGGAGCCAGCACAGACCCTTGGGGGAGACCATTTTGTAGTGTCCTGTAGCTGTTTGTTTTCCCATTCAGAGATACCTTGAATCTCCTGTTTATCAACATATTTCTGACTAGATCTATGATCTTCTTGCATTTCACGACTTTTGACAGTTTATACAGTATCACTTTTGTCCATACGGTGTCGTATGCTGAGGAGAGATCTAGTAATACCATGCCCGTTTTCTTTTTGTTTTGGTAACCTCTTTCAATGAAAGTGGTTAGGGCGAGAACTTGGTCGCAACAGTCTCTTCCTTTTCGAAAACCGCCTTGCTCTGGGGTAAGAGCAGCTTCTATTTTACTTTCTATTCTGCCTAGGATGACTCGTTCAAACAGCTTGTAAGTGGTGCACAATAAAGATATCGGTCTATAATCTTTAGCATTCTCTCCTGTTTTCCCTGGTTTCTGGATGGCTATGACTTGTGCGTTTTTCCATTGCTTTGGTAACCGGCTGGTATCTATGATATTAGAGAAAAGAGAAGACAGCCATACTCTTCCCTTTGGCCCGAGGTTCTTCAAGAATTCTGGAAGAAGGCCGTCACAGCCAGCTGCTTTACCAGGTGACATTTTCTTTAGTGCTATATTTATCTCTTCTTGTGTTACCCAGTTCGCTAAACCTGCTTCCTCCTCGCTTGCATCTAGCTCTTCGTTCATCAGTTGGTGCAGTTCTTTTTTCTTCGAGGCGGAGGCATGGATTCTGGATGTTTGTAGTATGGAAGAGCATATCTTGTTAGGGGTCATTTTATTATTGATGTTCCGTCCCTTGAATTGTGCTCCGCCAAGTTTCCTCAGTAGACTCCAGCTCTTCTGTGAGGAGTGCGTAAAGTCCATTTGTTCCATCCGCTTTTGCCATCTCTGTTTGCGTTCCTCGTCCATAGCTCTTATGAGCTGTTCTCCTAGTTCTGGGTTCTCTGTTTTGTTATATTCATCGAGTAGTTGTTCGCACTCCTTTGTCCAGCATGGGATGTATTCTTTCCGCGCTCCTCTTGGTATTGAGTTATGTGCCGCTTTGATAATTAACTTCGTAAATCTGTCGTAATTTTCTGGAATTGGGGGAATTCTGTTTACATTATTTTCAATGGTATCTTTAAACTTAACCCAGTTAGCCTTCCTGAGGTTCCAGCGGGCTATAGGGGGGCTCTTTATTACTGGTATTTGGATCCCAAGGTCTATAATAACTGGTCTGTGTTGGCTTCGAGGAATACGGCTCAGTACAGTTCTCTTAGACGGAAGTGCTATTCCAGTTTCTCCAGATGAGACAAAACAAAGATCGGGCGTTGATGTTGTGCCCCACGCTCCTGAGCAGAAGGTGGGGGTATCTTTTGCATCGTATATTAATGTATAATTATTTATATCTGCCCAGTCTGCCAGCATGAGTCCTTCTTTGTCGCAAGACTGATAGCCCCATCTGGGGTGGTGGGAGTTAAAATCGCCAATTATGACTGCAGGGTGTTGTGGGTTAGGTAAAACAGGTTGTTCCCATTTTTCTGAAGGTGGCTTGTACACGTTATACACAGTCATATCGTTTAGTTTGATTCCCACGGCAAATTCGTGGTGCATAGTTTCCTCAATATTATCAACCAGTTCTTTCTTGATCAGTGTTGCAATACCGTGTTTATTATGGGCTTTATAGCCCACAATTTCATAGCCTGGTATTAGAAGTCTCGAGATATTTTCTTCTGATAGATGTGTTTCCTGCAAGGTCAGCACATCAATTTTTTTCTTCTGTTAGTAGCTTTGTGAGGATGTCTCCTTTTGTCCTCGTGTATCCTTCTATGTTAACTTGGCATATACGTATTCGTCCACGCACTTGGCTCCGGGGGGGAAACTGAGGCATTTGTCTCGCTCTCTTGCGTAACTTCGCCTGTGAGGGCCGGGAGGTATTACTACGTCCGGCCGCCGTTTGGTGGTGACATTTGCTTCTCGTGTCGCAGCTCGTTCTGAGCATTTCGATTTTCTTCTCGCAATGCGATCGTTGTGCGGCACGATACTGGGGGGGTAGGCCACGTCGAGGCTGTCACCATGTACAGATCTGTAGACAAACAAATAATTACATTCTCAGAGAAAGTGGATAATTAATAGAGAAAGAGCTTCATAAACTGAGCAAGCCAATAATGCGTTGGTTCATCTCTTGACATTATTCAAGGTGATACTCGTCTTGGCACTGATTGATTCAGTTGTTGGATGTCCTCCTCAGTAATATCTTGCCAAATTCTGTCCAATTGCGGTACTATATCGTCAAAATCCCCAGCTGGTTGTGGGGCCCTGCCCATTAAGCTCCAAAGTTCTCAGCTGGAGAGAGATCCAGCAATCTCGCTGGTCAAGGTAGGGTTTGGTAAGGATGAAGACAAGCGATTAGAATCTATCGCGGAGAGCGCCTGGGCATTATCTTGCTGAAATGTATGCCCAGGATGACTGGCTATGATGGGCAACAAAACGGGGCGTACAATATTGTCGACATATCCCTGTGCTGTAAGGATACCGCGGATCACAACCAGTGGAGTCCCGCAGTGAAATGAAATGGCGCCTCGGACCATCACTCCTGACTGTCGGGGCATGTGAAACTTCGGTTTTAAATGTGTGTCTGTACTTAAATTGCTGAATGACTGAGAAGATGAAACTTCGACGTTATTTGATTCTGAAACAGCTGAGTAAAACTGAACGTATTGAGCCTACTTTCTCTTTACTTTTTCTTATCATGTCAACACTGACCCACAATATTCTAGCGTAACGCAATGTGACTGCTCAAAAAAATTACAACCTGACTTCAAATAATTAATACAAGAGAATGGCCCTGAATAAGAAGCAATCCTGACAATAACCTACACATTTTATTAAGCACTTACCTCACAAAAATCTTCATTACGCGAACTACTGCAATACAGCGAGCGTCAGTACTGCCAGCCAAATAAAAGATTGTAACTACTAAAGCCAATAACTACTAATAGGCATGTGGTTAGCAAAGGAAAGATTTTGTCGCAAACCAAGTAATGTAATTTTTACCTTAATAATGTGACATCCACTTCAGACACGAATATAAATCGTAATTGACATCTTGTACAAAGGCATATAATCATGAATAATATTCAGTCTCCAAGTCGAACATGTACAGATCGTTAGCCTACGCTAACACTTCAGACCTCTACCCTCCATCAATGCTAACTTCTCACATTTACATCCATCACTGCTGGCTGTTCGCCTCCAACTGTCCAACAGTACTTCCATCATTGTTGGCGACTAACTTCCAACTAACTGCCCAACACTACTGGCGATTAACTTCCAACAACGAGTCCAACCAGCCACAGAGTCTCTTACAAAGAAAACGCAGTCAGAGATCCAATGCAAAGCGCTACACAGCGCTGCCAACACAGAACCAGCCCACTTACACATGGCAAGCCAGCCTGGGCTTATACTTCAACAAGATAATGACCGCCGGCGCACGGCGAGAGTTTCTATTGCTTTCTTCGTGCTTACCAAACCCTTCTTTGGCCAGCAAAGTCGCCAGATCTCTCCCCAATGGAGAACGTTTAGAGAGTTATAGGCAGCGCCCTAAAAAAAAGCTCGGAATTTTGACCTCTCCAGTTGAACAGAATTTGGCACGGTGTCTCTCGGGTGAACATCCCCAATGAACATACCAGTCAATGCAATGCCGAATATCAGCTTGCATAAGGGCCAGAAGTGGACAAACGTGTTATTGACTTGCTCAGTTTGTAAACCTCTTTCTCTTAAATAAGTCGTCCAATTTTCCTGAAATTGTAAATTGTAATCGTTTGTTTGTTTGCACATGTACATCACATCTACCGATTGAGTGTAATAAAGTAAGTGTTTCGTGAGCTATCTCCTAGAGCAAACAAAAAATCCACATTTATAGCAGGATGACTGTAGTTTCGTCTAGCCATATCATCAAGTACTGACAAAGAAACAAACGACTATATACAGAATAGCAAAAATCATTTATTCAATTTCAGTTGAATAAATTCCGTGTCCAAGCAGCAAATCATAGATAATGAAATTTTCGCCACGGCTACAAACGACACCCCAGCACTAGAAATATATTCAAGCGCTAGTGCGCGCGCCAGAAGCTGTTCTTTAGAAAACTCAGTATGCTATTTCCCCTGAAGTGTGGTATTCACTTCGCACCCACCCCTGCACCACATTGCGTCACAGTATTTCACACCCAGTCACATCGAACACACGTGAAGTTGTTTCATTGGCATGATGGTGGCTCACTCCCGGGACCTACACTGGTTCGCGATTCTACTCACGCCGTCTCCCATTCACACCAGACGGCTGCCAGCTCCAGGCTCCCGTCCAAGTGTGGCTCTCTTCTTTCGATTCTTTTTTCTCCAATCAACAAAAAACGCCTGCGGAAAAAACCGATTGCACTTTAGCGCCACTTCTCCCCAGTTGTTCCCATCCGAATTCCAGGGACACCAATTAAGGCATTAATTACCTCGTCGGTGGTACGGTGAGATGACGTTTTACAAGTTACACTGTTTTACAGTTTATCTTTTGACATCACTGATACTCTCAACACAGTACAGAAATTAAAAGGAAGGTCAGCGTTGGCCGTAATATTGATGATTTATTGATAGCAGAATCGCTTTTGGATCACATAGTGATCATCTTCAGTGCTGTACAAATTAAACTCAGACACTGGTATCAAGTTATCAATAAATCATCAATATTACGGCCAACGCTGACCCTTTTAATTTAACATGTATGGTCGTTGTGCACACAGCACTCCATGGAGTCGCCAGTTAACAGTACAGAAATTTGCTGTCTTGTCTCAGTAATACAGCTGGCAATCAACTTTAAGTTCAGAGCGACAGCCCTCTGCTTCATCGTTTCAAGATCACAACCAGTTTACCAAACATCGCTCGGCAGGCAAGCCATTGTGTTGGATTCCACGTGTCTGACTAGAAGTAGAACCGGCGTCTTTGATTTTCTCGGAAACCACTCTTAGGAAATTTGCTCGTTTCACGCCCAAGTTGAAGCTTTAATGCAGCGGTGCCCGTCTCCACGACCTAGACGGAAACGGAAAGTTAATTTCTGGCCTTCCTTCACTCTTTTAGAAATTCCGCGAATGCACACGTTTTCCCCGTACCAAACAGCGACTTAGCTCTCTCGCATTCTGCTAGCGCTTATTGTTCCGCAATATTGCTTGTGACTAATTGAAGCTCCATCTCGTTGCCAATGAATAAAGGGAGGGGCTGAACACTCTCGCAAAGGCGCGTTCGAAGCAAACTTCTTTACGCGAATTAACAGCGTTCCTGACTGCTGAATTGACTCTCAGGCGATCATGCGGCAGCACGTTTCCGTGCTGTTAGCCCTGCCGCTCCCGATTGCGGCTGCAAAAGCGGGGCCGGAGGACAAAGGCGGCTTGCGACAGCCGGGTTACCCGGTGTCCGGTACCACGCGCCCGGCGCCCGGTACCCGGTACCCGCGCGTAATTGCGCGCCGTGGAACGTGCTTCGCCTCAGAAGCGGCCGCTGGCGCACGCGGCGGCACGCGCGTCCATGAGCGAGTGCCGAGCCGGCGCGCTCTGTGCTTTTGTTTCGCGCGCAAGTACGCAGCTCGTCCGTTGTTCACCGCTCCTCGACTGCAGCGCCACTGTCGAGACAACGCCACCTGCATCCGAAAAGTGCATTCGCCGCTGAGAATTTCTAAAACCATGCCGAACGTGACACACTGACAAAAAAGACGCAACACCATAAAATAATTAATGTAGACTAATGAAATTTTGGGAATACATTTGTCTAGGTAACATAGTTAAGTGATTAACATTGTAAGATCACAGGTTAATGTAAGCGCGAAATAAGCCACTGAAAATGTGAAATTCTGGTACGTTAATAACCGGTGTAGCCGCCAGAATGTTGAATGCACGCAAGACAACGTACATGCATTGTGCTCTACAGGTGCCGGATGCCAGTTTCTGTGATGGAGTTCCACGTCTGTTGCACCTGGTTTGGTCAGAACAGGAACGGTTAATGCTGGTTGTGAATGACGCTGCAGTTGTTGCCCGATTATGTCCCGTATGCGCTCGATTGGAGACGTATCGAGCAGGCCAAGGCAACATGTCGACACACTGTAGAGCACGTAGACTTACGACAGCGGTATGTGGCGAGCGTTATCCTTTCGGAAAACACCAAAAGGAATGTGGGAGCCGGCCTCTGTGGCCGATCGGTTCTAGGCGCTTCAATCTGGAACCACGCGATCGCTGCGGTCGAAGGTTCGAATCCTGCCTCGGGCATGGATGTGTGTGATGTCCTTAAGGTTAGTTAGGTTTAAGTAGTTCTAAGTTCTAGGGGACTGAAGATCTCACATGTTAAGTCCCATAATGCTCAGAGCCATTTGAACCAATTTTTGGATGCGGGTCATGAATGGCAGCATAACAGTTCGAATCACCAGACTGACATACAGACTTGCAGTCAGGATGCGTGGGATAAACACAAGAGTGCTCCTGCTGTCATACGAAATCGCGCCCCAGGCCATAGCTCCAGGTGTAGACCCAGTGACTGTAGCTGGCAGAGAGGTTGGTAGCACGCCCTCAACTTGCTTCCTTCTCATTAACACTTGGCCATCACTGACACCGAGGCGGAACCAGCTTTCAACAGAAAACGCAAGAAACCTCCATCCTGCCCTCCAATGACTTGAAACCACTGAATTCGCAAATGGTGTTGGTGTCCTGGCAGTAGAATGCACGTTACAGGGCATTCGGCTCGGAGCTGTCGCTGAAGTGACTGAATTGTAACAGTTGGTTGTGTCGCTGTGGTGCCAACTGCTGCTCGGATTGCTGCTGCAGATGCAGTGCGATGCGCCACAGCCGTACGCCGAACACAATGGTGTTCCCTCTCGGTAATGCCATGTGGCCGTCAGGATCCCGGTCATCTTCCGTCCGTACATTCTCGTGCCCACTGCTGTCAACAACCATGCACAGAGGTTACATTCCTGCTAAGTCTTTCAACAGTATGTCAGATGGAACATCCAGCTTCTCGTAGCCATATCGCAGGACCTCGTTAAAACTCAGTGAGGTGCTGATAACAGTGCCTTTACGCCCTCAAAAGAATAACTGACTAACATCAGCTCACCACGTCCAATGTCAAAGGTAACTAATGCTCGCGACTGTTACAGCGTGTATTTAAGACAAACCTGATTGGCATCCTCGTAGTGGCGCTACTAGCGGCAGGATCGCTGTTGTCGACGAAAACGTGCTGCCGCATGATCGCCTGAGAGTCAATTCAGCAGTCAGGAACTTTGTTGATTCGCGTAAAGAAGATTGCCTCGAACGAGCATTTGCGAGAGTGTTCAGCCCCTCCCTTTATTCATTGGCAACGAGATGGAGCTTCAATTAGTCACGAGCAATATTGCGGAACAATAAGCGCTAGCAGAATGCGAGAGAGCTAAGTCGCTGTTTTGTACGGGGAAAACGTGTGCATTCGCGGAATTTCGAAAAGAGAGAAGGAAGGCCAGAAATTAACTTTCCGTCGCCGTCTAGGTCGTGGAACAAAAGGTGGAGACGGGCACCGCTGCATAAAAGCTTCAACTTGGGCGTGAAACAAGCAAATTTCCTGAGAGTGGTTTCAAAGAAAATCAAAGACGCCGGTTCTACTTCTAGTCAGACACGTGGAATCCAACACAATGGCTTGGTTGCCGAGCGATATGTTATTAAACTGGTTGCGACCTTGAAACGATAAAGCCGGCAGCGGTGGCCGTGCGGTTCTGGCGCTGCAGTCCGGAACCGCGGGACTGCTACGGTCGCAGGTTCGAATCCTGCCTCGGGCATGGGTGTGTGTGATGTCCTTAGGTTGGTTAGGTTTAAGTAGTTCTAAGTTCCAAGGGACTTATGACCTAAGATGTTGAGTCCCATAGTGCTCAGAGCCATTTGAAACGATAAAGCAGAGGGCTGTCGTTCTGAACTTAAAGTGGATTGCCAGCTGTATTACTGTGACAAGACAACTTCTTAGCGTTGTGATTTTTTTTTTTTTTTCATCAGAGTAGGTTTTCTCCACTAACCTGGATTTTTGTAACAATTCAAACTTTGTGCGAGACCGGAATTCTAACCTGAATTTTTCAGTTTCACAATATATTCATTCCACTGAATTTACTATGAGTAGTTTTCGTTTCATGGTATTACATCCTTTCTAAACTTCTCAATTTTTTTCACTGAAATTGTATTGCTGTTCCGTAGCCTAGAAAATTTCCGGAAATACTGTGATGGAAAGGAAACTATTACACTATGAACAGAAATGGGAACTATTACACTATGAACATTGTGATCGAATGCTAGTAAATTGGTTATCCAATTTTTTCATCCCTATACATTATTTTAATAAAGTAGTGTTGTGCCACCGAGCTCGCAGATTCTTTTCTCTGCTGACATTTTGATCTGCATCGACTGGGCTCTACCGAGATGCCGATCGCTCCTTGCAGACACAGATGTGAACAGAAAAGCTTTACGTAACGGAAATGTTAGAAAATTAATCGCCCTAACAAATGAGTGAGGCTGTGGTCCTTACAAAAATCAGTCTTAATAAGGCGTTACTGAATTCACCTAGCTACTACAATTAAAGAGTGGCCCAAGTTTTCTTATAACCACAAATTGAAACAGGACAACCATGGTTAGATAATAACACGTTTTCACTTCAGAACAATCAGAATTGATAATCGTTAACAGACTCAATTAGAGGCCACTGCAACACTACAAACTCAGCAAGGTTCATCAAAAAAACCGAATGCACAATTAAGGTGAGGACATAACTGCTTCGATCTGCCATTGGGTGACAGGCTATCGCATGCAAAGCCCCAAAGTTTCTGAATCAGTAGTGAGCCACTAACACTTTGCGAATTTCTGAAATAAGATTCCCCTAAGTTTTAGAAACGTGCCTCCATATTCCTAACAGCCCTCAGCTGCCCTTGGCCATGTCAGCAAGTTCTTACCATATTTCCTCTTCAGTGCTACTTGGACTGCATTCACCGCCTTGTCACTCACGGGTGAGGGTTCGGTGATGGACACGAGCCCCACTGAAGACTGCAGATTTTTCAATCTAGCGTTCATGTCCAAATCTAATGTGCAAGCAAGTGTCTCTATTCCGGATTGGGAAGGAGCGCCTGGTCCCCGGCACGAATCCACCCGGCGGACTTGTGTCGAGGTTCGGTGAGCCGGCCAGCCTGTGGATGGTTTTTAGGTGGTTTTCCTTCTGCCTCGCCGAATGCGGGCTGGTCCCCCTTATTCTGCCTCAGCTACACTATGTCGGCGATTGCTGCGCAAACAAGTTCTCCACGTACGCGTACACCACCATTACTCTACCACGCAGACATAGGGGCTACACTCGTCTGGTGTGAGACGTTCCTTGGCGTGGGAGGGGGGGGGGGGGCACCGGCCACCAGGACCGGGGCCAGAACCGCACAATAACCTTGGAAGAGTGGTTCAGTATGGGGCGGCGGAGGGGTGAAGTGGATTGCGGTAGTCATCGTGGGGTTGTGGACCACTGCGGCTGCGGCAGGGACGGAGCCTCTCCGTCGTTTCTAGGCCCCCAATTAACATACAATACAGTACAAATGTCTCTATCATCCGATCGATTGTTAGTCTAAAAGCTAGTTGTCCGAGAAATCCTCTCTAGTCACAGTTCGGCAGAGAGAAGCGCCAAAACATACTCATTTTCCAATCAAAAAGTTGTTCGTGGTTATCCCAGTGGGATACCTCGAACAAAACATGCTCTCTCTTCTCCGAAACGGTTAATTTAAAAACCAGCCAAGCTCTTGTTTTCTCAAGATGGGAAAGTTTTAAAATTTAGCGACAACCTCTGAATCTATAGAAACGTTTTTGCGCCAGCCGGTGTGAATAGGAGCTGCCCTGTCTTTTCCCAGAAAACAGCGTCCAATCCTCCGTTTGAGTTGTTTTTAGTACTGGCCAGCCACTGTTGTTCCGCAATTTCCTGCAGTGCTCGGGTTGGCAAACTTTGCGGCCTGGTGTCAGAACGTCTCCCACTGCTTTTTTTTAAAAAAAAGGTGTCGCCGACATGCAGAGCCACAAGCCAGACAAGATTTTATCTCTTTCTCCTACCACTCACACATCCTTCTTCCACGACCATTGTCCAGCCTGTGACCAACAAGCAGAGGGTGATGCTATTTTAATGTGTGGGACACCACATAAAGAAATTCACAGGCCACGCACAGTTCTAACTTTCTGATTAGGGCACATTTCTAAGGGATATTCGGTGGCACCTGCCCGCCAGACATTTGATGCCGTCTTTTGGCTTTGTGGGCAGATGAAACGGTATATATTTAGGCAGACAGGGGCGCCGGGTCAGTCTAGCGAATATATGGGCTGGAAATGGGAAAATCCATTGAAATAAGCGACTTTGACAAAGGGCAGATAGTTATTACGCACAACTTGTGAATGAGATTCTCGAGAGCGACGAAGCTAGTCGAACATTCATTTGCTACTGACATCTACGGAAAGAGGTAGGACAGTGAAACTACTACTAGGATAGTTACAGAACATCGGGTTCGGAGGCTTGTCTGTTCTGTAAACTAGGATAGATGGTGATCGATGGCATCTCTGCCGAAAGAGCTCAATGCTGGTGCACGTACAAGTGCTTTGCAGCATACCAATCACCGTACATTGTTGAACATGGAACTCCGCAGCCGACCACCCATACACGTTCACGTGTTGACCCAACGACATTGTCAATTCGATTGCAGTGGGCACGGGACCATAGGGATTCCTCCATCGATTAATGGGAACGCTCGGCTCTTCGGGCGAATCACGTTTTTGCTACACTAGGCCGATGGTCGTCTCCACAATCGCCGTCATGGAGGTGGAGGGCGGCTCAAAACGTGCAGCGCTTGCACAGGACCTGTCGCAGTAATCGAAGACAGGCCGACAGCTGCCAGCATCCTGCATCCCTTCATGCTTGATGTCTTTCCCGATGGCGATGTCGTCGTTCAGCAGTATAACTGTCCGTGTCTCGGAGCCAAAACCGTTCTACAGAGATTTGAAGAGTATCATAACGAACTGACGTTAATGTCTTAGCGACCAAATTCGCCTGATGAAAATCCTATAGAAGCCATCTGGGTCGCTACTGGGCGCCATCATTACGTACGAAAATCAGCGGCCTTTTATTTATGCAAACTACATGACCTATGTGTAAACATCTAGGGCCACATACCTCCGTCGGCCGCGGTGGCCGTGCGGTTCTGGCGCTGCAGTCCGGAACCGCGGGACTGCTACGGTCGCAGGTTCGAATCCTGCCTCGGGCATGAGTGTGTGTGTGATGTCCTTAGGTTAGTTAGGTTTAAGTAGTTCTAAGTTCTAGGGGACTTATGACCTAAGATGTTGAGTCCCATAGTGCTCAGAGCCATTTGAACCATTTGAACCACATTCCTCCACAAACCTAGCATGAAACTGTCGTATCCCTGATACGCAGAATCAGTGGCTTATTTTGTTTCAAAGACGGACAAACAAGTTATTGAGCAGATCTGGCTCATCAGTGTATCTCGCGTTTCCTGGGATCACCTCTCCAGTCCATAGCTACCAAGTGGCTCATAGCTACATAGCTCACCAAGACTCAGCCAAATTCTCCAGTCCAGCACTGCATGCAAACTAAATACTCAGAGTCAATCAGATTTATTTTATAGAGGGATGACTTGATCTCTGTAATCAAATGTCACCCATTTGGACACGAAAGTTTGAATTAATGGAGAAGAAAAACGGAAAAATCTGTCACACTGGCTGATGAATACAAGTAATTAATTACAAAAAAGAGCGAAGTAGCAGTCTCGCAACAGCCTGAGTCGTACCACTGTATAGGTTATTAAGGCCGCCTCTCCACTAAAAGCCGGCCGGAGTGGCCGAGCGGTTAAAGGCGCTACAGTCTGGAACCGCACGACCGCTAAGGTCGCAGGTTCGAATCCTGCCTCGGGCATGGATGTGTGTGATGTCCTTAGGTTAGTTAGGTTTAAGTAGTTCTAAGTTCTATGGGACTTATGATCACAGCAGTTGAGTCCCATAGTGCTCAGAGCCATTTGAACCATTTCTTTTCTCCACTAAAAACAAGCTTCCTCACAAATAACATGCTAAAATTCAGGTTTCACCATAAAATACAAATACATTTTTGGGAATCAGGAATCTGTAAGATGAAGTACAATGACTGTTGTAAACTGTACATATGGCAGTCGAGGATCAGCTCTTAAGTTCAGTACGCGGAGCAAATGCATACTTGAAAAAATGTGAACAATAAAGTTTTCTACCACAAAAATTGAACAGGATTTGGAAGTATGGGACGGAGCTCGAAAACGCCTTATAAGAAGTTAAAAGTTTTACCTTGACAGAAAACAAGATCCGGATTGGAATGGGTAGAGAGAATTCAATCACAATGCCTGCTTTTACATTTATGATGACTTTTTTAAGACGACGAAAGTAACGGATGACCAAGGCGAAACGGGAGAGTGTCTGGTAGGGCAGCAGGAACATGTGTGCTTTGCCTGAAATCGGCGAGGCAGTCCTCCTGAGGGGGAACTCTGCCCAGCATTGAAGCGAGCAAAGCTTTAAACGTTCAGTCTGTTCTGTTGGCAGCGCAACACAAATGAAGCGGCCATAACAGGTACCATGCTGTGACAGGCAAATACATGGATATGGAGACCGACTGCTACACAAAATTCATATTTTTGCGTTTTTCAAATGATTTACACCTGACAATCCTGAACTTTTAATCAAGTATTTTACGGAATAGCGTTCTCTACAATAAGAGAATTTGAAATATTCAATACTTTTTCCCTAACCACTTCTCTGTCAGTTGTTTCTTCAGTTTTTACACTGAAGAGCCAAAGAAGCTGGTACACCTCCCTGATATCGAGTAGGGCCCCACGCGCTCGCAGATGTGCCGCAGCACAACGTGGCATGGACTCGACTAATGTCTGAAGAAGTGCTGGTGCTGGAGGGAACAGATAGCATGAATCCTGCGGGGCTGTCCATAAATCCCTAAGAGTACGAGAGGGTGGAGAACAGAACGTTGCAAGGCGTCCCAGATGTGCTCAATAATGTTCATATCTGGGAAGTTTGGCGGCCAATGGAAGTGTTTAAATTCAGATGAGTGTTCCTGGTGCCACTCTGTAGCAATTCTGGACGTGTGTGGTGTCGCACTGTCCTGCTCCAATTGCCCAAGTCCATCGGAATGCACAATGGACATGAATGGATGCAGGTGATGAGACAGGATGCTTGCGTGCGTGTTACGTGTCAGAGTCGTATCTAGACGTATCAGGGGTCACATACCACTCCAACTGCACACGCCCCACACCGTTACAGAGTCTCCGCCAACTTGAACAGTCCCCTGCTGACATGCAGTGCCCGTGACTTCTTGAGGTTGTCTCCATACACGTATTTGTCCATCCACGCGATACAATTTGAAACGAGACTCGTACGACCAGGCAACACGTTTCCTGTCATCACCAGTCCAATGTCGGTGTTGACGGGCTCAGGCGAAGCGTACAGCTTTGTATCCTCCAGTCATCAAGGGTAGACGAGTGGGCCTTCAGCTCCGAAAGTCCATATCGATGATGCTTCGTTGTATGGTAATTACACTGACACTTGTTCACGGCCCAGCATTAAAATCTGCAGCCGGCCGGTGTGGCCAAGCGGTTCTAGGCGCTTCAGTCTGGAACCGCGCGACGGCTACGGTCGCAGGTTCGAATCCTGTCTCGGGAATATATGTGTGTGATGTCCTTAGGTTAGTTAGGTTTAAGTAGTTCTAAGTTCTAGGGGACTGATGACCTCAGATGTTAAGTCCCCTAGTGCTCAGAGCCATTTGAACCATTAAAATCTGCAGCAATTTGCGAAAGGGTTGCACTTCTGTCACGTTGAACGATTCTCTTCATTCGTCGTTGGTTCCGTTCTTGTAAGATCTTTTTCCGGTGGCAGCTATGTCGCAGATTTGATGTTTCATCTGATTTTTGATAATCGTGAAATGGTCGTACGGGAAAATCCCCACTTCATCGCCATCTCGGAGATGCTGTATCCCATCGCTCATGTGCCAACCATAACACCAGGTTCAAAGTCACTTAAATCTTGATAACCTACCATTGTAGCAGCAGTAACCGATCTAACGACTGCACCAGACACTTGTTGTCTTATAAGGGCGTTGCCGTATACAGCGCCGTATTCTGCCTGTTAGCGTATTTCTGTATTTGAATGCGCATGCCTGTACCAGTTTCTTTGGCGCGTCAGTGTAAATTAGGACAGCACCTGGAGGCTTTGAACCCGGCAGGCGTTGAGTCACGGCGGTGCCGCGGTCCGTCTGCAGACCTCGTCACTTCGTTCTCTACTTCTCAAGAACAACGTACTACGTTCTGTGCGCAGGTGATTCTTAATTTTCTTTATATCCTCTCTGTGTGGTTCCAGTGGTTCCAGTACAACCTGAAACATGCAATGTCAACGTGAAATCAGGCTGTTCAGAGTGCAACTGCCTCTCTGCCGAAGTACTGATGATTGAACTGACAAAAACAGTCGTGCCTACATGGTAAACGCACGTTTTTGGAAGCAACAGGACTTTTTTACCCTGATGACGCTGTAAACACTCAACAACTGGCTATTAAGTCAACATGTATGTGCAGTGCAGCCACCTGAGGTCGGACAAAATCTTCGAAATCATTAATCGAAAGAAAGAATAGAGTGTTTTAAAAATATGATACGAGATTAGTTACTCGTAGCTGTATAAAACATATTTTAGCCTTCGTTCCAGTCGCATATGTGTTCTGGAACAGCGATTCCAACTCACCTACCAAGCGAGGTAACACGGTGGTTAGAAGGTTAGCACAGAGGTGGAAGTCCCAGGTTCGAGCCTCTGGTCTGGCACACAGTTTTGTTTGCCAATGAGTTTTAAATGAGTGCATAGTACACTGCAGAGTGAAGATTCCTTCTGAGCTACTGCAACGGTCGCTTCGGAAAGGAGTCGACTGTTTTCTTGTGCAGTATGAGCTTGTGTTCTGTCTTTAATGACCATGTCATCGACGGGACGTTAAACCTGTAAGTCTCTTCCCTTTTCTTTGTAGCTGCTGGAATATTGAATATTTTGCGGCTAACGACGTAGACGCGGATGCTTCGCACAATAAAACATGGCAGCTGTTCGCAGAGCTTCTGTTACCTTATCTCAAGAACCGCGGAACGCCAGCATGTTGTGACTTGCCAGAGCGTTGTGGATGGCCGTTGTCAAGGACGTAAGCGCGACTACCGCGGAAGCTACTGCCAGACCATCAAACTGCTCGATGTTGTCTCCAAATCACGTCGCCTGGGGTTCCTGAGACGGCATTGTGTACCGGTAACAATAGATGCCTCAAGTTAGCGCTAGAAGCTAAGGCGGTGTCTCAAGCGGTAAACACGTAGGCGGCGTATAATTGGGAGAATGTTGGAATATCAGTGAGTGTTAGAGTATTGCGTAAAAAAGAGAGAATGTAGGGAGACGGCAACACAACAATTATTAGTAACGTATTCATCTGTCAAAATTATAATATGATACCTACTAGCCTTGTCGGTGCAAGTGTAATTTACGAGCACCCTAGAGTGTGGTGGAATTTTCGACTTCGTAAAGTGAGCATCGGCATCTGCAGAATTTCCAGACGCTGCGATCACGAAATGTCTGACCTATGTCGGTTAACCCTGCGCTGATTAACGTTATTTTCCTAAGACGTCAGAGGAACTATTCTAAACGTACAATGACGGGCAAAAAATTGCAACATCAAAAAATAATTTAGAGTAACAACATAAGATTATACAGCCACCCGATTGCAACCAGAATTCTGATGAAGACACCACTAGTAGATGTCGAAACCTGGGTCACTGTATCTACCAGTTAGCTGCAACTGGTTGACTGTATAATTCTACGTCGATACTAGTATACGGTTGCTGAATAACAACCATGTATAAAACTGTATAATTTAGAGTAATGAAATTTCGGGAATATATTTGCCTAGGTAACATATTTAAGTGATTAACATTGAAGATAACAGATAAATGTAAGAAGGAGATAAGCCATTGCAAATGTGAAATGCTGCATATCTTCCGTCACCGCCGGCCGGCGTGGCCGTGCGGTTCTGGCGCTTCAGTTTGGAACCGCGTGACCGCTACAGGTTCGAATCCTGCCTCGGGCATGGATGTGTGTGATATCCTTAGGTTAGTTAGGTTTAAGTAGTTCTAAGTTCTAGGGGACTGATGACCATAGATGTTAAGCTCCATAGTGCTCAGAGTCATTTTTTTTTTCTTCCGTCACCGCCAGAATGTTAAATTCACGCATGCATACGTGCATGCATGGTGTTCTACAGGTGCCGGACGTCGGTTTGTGCGATGCAGTTCCATGCCTGTAGCCCTTGGTCGGTCAATACTCTTATAGGGGCAGTTACTGTTGGTTGAGGATGATACTGGACTTATCATACGATGATGTCCCATAGGCGCTCGATTGGAGACTGATCTGGTGATCGAGCAGCCCAAAAATATGTCGACACTCTGTACAGCATGTTGGCTTGTAGACGAGCGTTTTCCTGTTGAAAAACAACAAATTGAATGCGGTTCATGAATAGCTGCACAAAAGGTCCAATCATCATATCGACGTACAAATTTGCAGTCAGGGTTCGTGGGCTAACCACTCCTGCTGTCAAAAGAAATCAAACCCATACCGTAACTCCAGGTGTAGGTCTGGTACGTCTAGCATGAGACAGGTCGGTTGCAGGCCCTCAACTGGCCTACTTTTAATCAGGACACGGCCATCACTGGCACCGAGGCAGAACCAGCTTCCATCGGAAAACACAACAGACCTCCACCCTGTCCTCCAATGATCCCACACTTTACACTACTGATGTCGCAAATGGTGGTTATTTGAGGCGAGTGGAATGCACGTTATCGGGCGCCTAAAACGGAGCTATCCTTGAAACACCCGATTTGTAACAGTTCGTTGTATGACTGTGATCCCAAGTGCTGCTCAAATTGCTGCTGCAGGTGTAGTACGATGCGCCAGAGCCATAAACCGAACAAGATGGTCTTCCCTCTCGGTAGTGCCACGTGACCGTCCGGAGACCGGTCTTCTTGCGACAGTGCATTCTCTTGACCACTGCTGCCATCAATCGTGTACAGTGGCTACATCACTGCCAAGTCTTTCTGGAGTACCCTAGAAGGAACATCCAGATTCTTGTAGCCCTATTCCACGACTTCGTTCAAACTCATTGAGGTGTTGGTAATGGCTTCTTTGTCGTCTTAAAGGCATTCTCGGCTAACATCAATTCACCACTTCCAAATTCAACCGTGTATTTAAATCAAACCTTATTTGCATCTTCATAGTGGCGCAACAAGTGCCATCTTATGCGACTGGCGCAAAATTTGAACAGACATCATCCTTCAGGTGTAGAAACGCGCCTACCAACTTTCCTTTATGTCGCACAACTCCTTCTTGGTGCTGCTATTTCCTTCTCTCAATGTAGTACGGCCAACAGTATAAAGGGTATGTATTGAAAGAGGAGACTGAGTTCCATACGGTGTATGGCAAGAACGCAGAACGCAATCGTTGAGTTTTCGTGAACGTCCTAGGTTTTCTGATTTTTCTCGAGATGATCATTTCACGAGAAAAAAGCGAGAGGAACTAATATATTTCTAGATTCTTCTATGACCATACGCACTTGAAATTTCAACAACAAACCACTATCTGATGCATAACACCTATGTTGTAGCGTCTGCTGCTGGCGTTTGTTGAGTATCTTTGTAACGCTATATTGCTCGCGGAACTAACCAGAAATGAATCACACTGACCTTCTTTGGCTCTTCTGTATCTCTTCTATTAATGCTTCCTGAGAAAGGTGCCGAGCAGTGGATCTCGACAGTCTCGTGCGCTGCAACTTTTTTTCTGGGCAACCGCATTGTTTCCGAACAGCCACAATAACCTGCACACATGAACACTTGTACAGGGTGTCCTGGGAGGAATGGTCAGTACTCCGTATTATGACAGGAACGATCATTCGAAGCAAAAAAGCGTAGTAAACATGGGCTCTAAAACGCATACCTTAAGAGCTATGAGCATTGCTTCGTCTTCAGTACTGTGAAACGAATCTCTTCTGCTGCAGGTTCTTTGCTCTCCATACTTTGAGGTGGTAGTATAGACCAAAACAAGGAAAAAATGTCGAGTAAACATGGTCTCTGCTACTGCGATTCTGTTAAGAACATCGCTTCTACTGAACAAGTTCTCGTAGCTCTTAAGATGTGCGTTTTAGAGTACATGTTTACTAGACTTTTTGCTTCGAATGATCGTTCATGTCATACCCCTGAATGTTGAGCATTCCTCCTGGACCGCCCTATATACTACTCACTGTAAACATCAATTGCTCTAGAATGTGTTTTTGGCGTACTTCCGAAGTCAATTTTACATTTATCGATTCTGTCCCGTTAAAAACGACGTGTGCCTGCTAGAAAGTCTTTAACCGATTCATAGATCTGGACGAATATTGGATTTTTCGTATTTTGTTCACTAAGCGACAGTGCAGAGTTGTATCGATTGCCTTCCAAAAGCCGACGAATAGATAATCAACATGGAAGCCATTGTCTCCTATTCTCTGGATTATTTGGGCGAGCAGAACTAGATGAGTTTCGCACTCTGTGTTTGCGACACCGTACTGATTTTGTTTCACAGGAGATATTCGTTCCCCAAAAAGGTCCTAATACACGTGCATATAAGTCTTCCGTAATTTCACATCAGATTGTCTTCTACTATTTCTAACTACGGGAGTGATCTGGTCGTTTTTCCAATCGTGCTACTTTCCATTGCTTGGGTGACATAAAAAAGGCGATGCATCGCAAAAGAATTATCCGAATGGAGCAGATATCGGTAAATGCGATTTACATGTACAGAAAAACAAGTGATCACAATTTCAGAAAAACTGGATGAGTTATTCAAAAGAAAATGGCAATGGCCCTGCCGCAGTGGATGCACCGGTTCCCGTCAGATCACCGAAGTTAAGCTCCGTCAGGCGTGGCCGGCACTTGGATTAGTGACCATCCGAGCCGCCATGCGCTGTTGCCATTTTTCGGGGTGCCCTCAGCCTCGTTATGGCAACTGAGGAGCTACTCCACCGAAAAGTAGCGGCTCCGGTCAAAGAAAACCATCATAACGACCGACAGAGCGGTGTGCTGACCACACGCCCCTCCTATCCGCATCCTCAGCTGAGGATGACACGGCGGTCGGATGGTCTCGATGGGCCACTTGTGGCCTGAAGACGGAGTGCTTTTTATTCAAGAGAAAAGGCTTCACAAACTGAGCAATTCAGTAACGAGTTAGTCCATCTCTGCCCTTATTCGGCTTGGCATTGATTGATAGAGTTGTTGGATGTCCTCCTGAGGATATCGTGCCAAATTCTGTCCAGTTGGCGTGTCAAAGTACCCAGCTGGTTGTAGGACCCACCTCAAATACTTCTAGCGTAATGAGTTTGGGAGAGCTCCAGACACCTTCCTGGGCAAGTAGGGTTTGGAAAGCACGAAGACGAGCAGCAGAAACTCTCATCGTACGCGGCAGGTTTTATCTTGCCGAAATTTAAGCTCAGGTTCGCTTGCCATAAAGGGCAACAAAATAGGGCGTAGAATACCGTAGACAGACAGCTGTACTGT